>NW_015173693.1:665082-685343 GCF_001447785.1 Gekko japonicus | reverse complement strand
GAGAGCAATTACTAAAATGGTCCCATATTTTCATTTCCTAAAACAATATCTGAAAAAAATCCAGAAACAGTAAGGAGAATCCCAAAAGTCAGAATCAAAACCCTGTACTTCCCAAATTCAGATCTGAAATTAATCCAGACATTTTTGAACAGGTACATCCTACTCAGGTCCATGCCCCCAAATTCCGTCATCAATGTTAATGATGGTCCTTAATTCTTAATTTAAAAAAGAAAAAGAGGGGGGGGAATCCAGTTTAGCTGGGTTAAGCGGTCCTATGCCCGGAAGAGAATCGATGGTATCCACTTATTACATTTTCATTCTTCCATTCCTCCAAAGATCTCAGAATACATGGCTTTCCCACCATCTGTGTTGTCCTTACACCAACCTTTTGAGGTAGGCTAGCTGACTTGTTGACAGAGCTTCATGACAGAGTGAGGATATGAGTCCAGGGCTCCCAGATCCTGATCTGGCGCTCTAACCACTACACTACATGTGGTTTTCTTTAAGCATCCTATGAAGAGAGATTCTAATCATGCTGCAAATCAGTCTGGCACTGCAGTACTGCAAGACAACAGAATGGTTTGCCCAGGGCATGACTTTGATGAGCATCCTCTAGGGGACGTCTCTTACAGCACCTGCCATTCAGAAGTGCCATCTTATATTTTAAAGAGGAGTGTCACGACAAGCCTCCAAAGTATATAGAAATGTAAGCAAGTGCCAGTTTCCTGCAAACGAAAAGTGACTTGCCACCTAGCGCGATGATCCTATTACAGCTGACAAATCAAACCCGGCAGTTCAGTGGCAGTCCTTCCTGCAGTGATTCTTCAAGGAACACCTAGTTAGTGAGTCTGATAAGTTAGGAGATTATGCTTGAATCTTAGCCAATGCTGGATAAATTTCTTGGCGTAAAGCCACGGAGGAACTCAATTTTGCCAGAGAAAAAAATCTGTTTGCTGTCAAAATAGATAAGCCAGAAAAGGTTCGTTTTTTAGAAAGACAAAAGTCTGAATTGGACCCAAATAAGCTAAACATTGTACTTTAACTGTAGTGACCACTGTAAGGCTTCAAAGAACAGGATTTTTTTTAAAAAAAGTTGATAATTCATACTGAAAATCAATGATGGATGGCCTCTCCACTGGTCCAATTTATGAAATTATTAACAGCATCCTCAAACTGTAATCAAACAAACAAACAAACCCCAATACCCTTTTTCTACCTAGGACTCTAAACTGGAGCACAAATACTTTGGTTGCTTTGCATTCTTATCCTGTTTCTTCTGAACTGTAATTCATGCATGAAGAAAAGTGTTACCTTGCCTTGGTCCTTGAATGTATCAAGTGTCACAGCATCCTGCCCCATGATAGGTTACTTGCATGTGCTCATATTATCTATCATTAACTATCCAGTAGCGATCCCTCATTATAGAAGATCATTTATGCTCACTCAGTTAAATTCTTTTCCCTCAGTCGTACTGGAAGGCTGAACAACGTATTCAGACTGTATTGTGTCCTTACAGCTTCAGTCCTTAGAACACATCTTATTGAAGTGTTAAATCTGGTCTAATTTCGGAGAAAGGTATTTCTCTTAATAAGTTATGTGAATTTATCGTCTTTATCATTTATCATTGCCTGTAGGTGAGGATCGGGAAACCACCTGAGTGGTTGCTAAATATTATCTGCAGTGATTGTCTGGATGAGGGTTGGATCTCAATCTGTTCAAGACGTTTGAGTCAGAAGAATGGCAAGATAAGAAGATCTAACCTGTAGCATGGGCCCTGTTGTGGAAGTTGAGGATACAGAAGTCTCAGCAGATGCCAACTGTCCTCCTCAGAGTCAAATCAGACATGCTGTTTTTTAAAGAGTTGGGACTGGTTCCCCATAGCTGTGGGAAATGCCTTTTAAAAATAAAATAAAGGAGAGCCCATTTGAGCTGTTTTCCACTCTAAAATGGCACCGGGGGAGAGTTATATTTTCCATGTTTGCTGTGGAACAGAAATAACTCCTGCCCAAGCACCATTTTGGTGAGGGAAACGGTGGGAGTGGACCAGGAGCCCAGGCCTAACTCTGTAAACACCAGCACGACTTGTTTGGCCCTCAGATGGAAGTCTGAGGAAGGGAGTGCCCTGCAACATGAGAGCTGTAGGAGTGGGGATGAATTGAGAGCTATTCAAAGCAGTTGTTGAGATTCTGGAAGGAAACGGGTGAAGAAATCAGACTGTTGTGAGCGGACACCGACAGCACCAACCGGCTGGCTGCTTAACGTGATGAATGATGAATGCAGGTGCAAAAGCAGTGCATGAAATAATGTCATTTTAAATTTAAATTGCCACCATTAAAAAAAAAGAGAGAGAGTTAGGTGATCATCTTGAACAAAACGGGCATTTTGAGTAGGGGGAATTTGCACTACAAATTATTTGCCAGCCTGACACCATCTTTACTGGAAATCAAGCAAGACGGAGAATAGAAAATTTTGGAGATCGGGCTGCCCTAAGGGAGGCTTTCTACATTTCTTGGAAACACACTTTTTGGGAGAGATGATTATGCAGACTACCATGAGAATGTTGGCACTGAATTTTTCCCAAAGACCTCTACCACTGCAAGAAGTTCATTTGTGTGGGGGATTCTTTTTTTAAAACATTATTGATTGATAGATTTTTGTTATTTATTTTTTAAATATGAAGTAAATATTTAAATACTGTACAACATGTCTCTATAAATAATGTATACATAATATTTATATGTATAAATAATAATGTGTATAAATAATAATCACCTCTATGTATAAATAATTACACATCATCATAGCACTAGAATTAACTTTTCAGTGTAACACAATATATATGAAGGATTCTAACAATGCAGTCCTAAACAGAAGCACCCTTCCAAACCCATTAAATTCAACGGGAGGAGGAGGAGGAGGAGAAGCAGCAGCAGAAGAAGGAGGAGGAGGAGGAGAAGGCGAGGAGGAGGAGGAGATTGAATTTATACCATGCCCTACACTCAAAGTCTCAGAGCAGCTAGGAAACTCCTTTACCTCCCCCTCCCCACAACAGACACCCTGTGAGGTAGGAGGGGCTGAGAGAGCTCTTTCGAGAACTGTCCTTTCAAGGACAGCTCTCTGTCAGAACTATGGCTTGCCCAAGGTCATCCAGCAGCTGCAAGTGGAGGCGCGGGGAATCCAACCTGGTTCTCCCAGATTAGAGTCCGCGCGCTTAACCACTACACCAAATTCTCAGTTTGCTTAGAATTGCACCATAAAAGTACTCAGATTAACATATTGTCCACCTTTCCCCACACACACACACACACACAAAGAGAGTCAGGTTTCATATTAAGGCATAGTTTACTGATTTCCCCCCCCCTCCATTTCTTAGCATAACTGTGTTCTGAATTCATAACAGAAGAATTCAGCCAATGCATCACTTTAATATTTGATAATGCATTTCAATAATATTAGGTTAGAGCCTATTGTCTTTTCCGCTGGCACAAGAGGGAGGAGGGCCAATCTTGCCCGATTCCTCTGATCATTGTAGCCCCCCCCCTTCTGCGTGGCTTTTTTCTCTACACTGGTCCCATGATCTCCAGCGTAGCCTTTTCAAGGCCCTCCTCCCTCATGCACCACATCTGGTAGAACCCCTACTAGCAGGGTTCCCAGCTCTGGGTTGGGAAATTCCTGGAGATCTGGAGGCAGAGGGCAGAGTTTGAGAAGGGAGGGAGCTCCACAGGGATGTGACGCCACAGAGTCCACCCTCCAAAGCTGCCATAGTCTTTGCCAGGACTTTTTTTGTAGAAAAAGCCCAGCAGGAACCCATTAGCACCCAACAGCAGAAACCCATTAGCATCTTAGGCCACACCCTGACAGCACAGCACATTAGCATATTAGGCCACACCCCATGTTACTAGAACTCTGGTCATCAAGCCACACCCACCTTTTGCTTCTTATTCTGTTGACCTTGTTTGGGGTCAAAACCCAGGGCTTTTTTTCGTAGCAGGAACTCCTTTGCATGTTAGGCCACATACCCCTAATGTAGCCAATCCTAATGCGTTTCTGCTGTTGGGTGTGGCCTATTATGCTAATGAGTTCCTGCTGGGCGTGGCCAACTCGGGAGCCAGCCAGAACTCCATTCCTGTGCGTTCCTGCCCAAAAATAGCCCTGGTCTTTGCGGGAACTGATCCCTGTAGTCTGGAGATCAGTTGTGATTCTGGAAGATCTGTAGGCCCTACCTGAATGCTGACAACCCTACCAACAGAGGTAAAAGAGTTTCCTTCCCTTGTAATTCAGGCCTCTCTTCACCAGGACACTATTTTCACTGGGCAGGAACTCTGGCCGAGTTCAGACTGGCAGTTTGGCCCGGCAGCCAAACGTTTCAGGAGCGTTTCAGTAGCGGATTAAAGGGGCGGGTTCACACAGGCACATCTGTCCAGCGTCCCCCAGCCGTACTCAAGCCATCTTGTGCCACTTCCATCCCGAGTTTTAAAAGTACCAGGTGAAAGTGGTAGCAAACCGTGTGTAGAGCGGGTTGATTCCGGTTCCCTGACGTGTGAACACAAGCGCTCCTAAGGTGGGAACAATCCACAGTTGTTGATAATAGGCGCTGGCTGTTTCCACAACAGGCGCCCACGCTAGGGTTGTCAAATCGAAATTGGCCGGGAGCGGGGGGGCCTCCTGGCCAGCGTCCTCTTTGTGCGCGTGCGCATAGCGCGCATGCGCGCTGCGTCCACATCACCCGGAAGTGACATCACATGCTGCGGGCAGAGCCACGCCATTTGAGGGGAAAACAAAGAGTTTTTCCCTCAAATGGCATGGCTCCGCCCCCAGCGTCTGACATCACTTCCGGGTGACGTGGACGCGGGGGTGGGGTTTCCCCCGGGCCCCGATTCCACGGGAGCGGGAATCGGGGCTCGAAACCGGGGGGAATTCCGCCCCCCGGGGGCATTTGGCAGCCCTAGCCCATGCACATAGGTGCATGCAGCAGAGCACAGAAACAGCCAGGGGTAGGCCAACAGTGCGAACGCTCCCTTGCACTTCCTCCATGGTATCCTCCAGCTTCATTCGCTTTAGTGTGAATGGGAATACCGCGAACAAGCCATTCCCGGTCAGTTCCGGGTCCTCTTTGCCACGAATCCCTAGCGCTTCAAATTGCCAGTCTGAACTTGGCCTCTGAGTCCTTGATTGCTCAACAGATCTATAAGAATCCAGTTAGCTATACCCAGTGAGGGTGGAGGGGTGGAGAAACTGAGTAAGGAAGGAACGCTCTCTGATGGAGAGCTTTACTGTCTACCAACGTTTCAAACAATGGGCGTTCTGTCTCTTTAAAAGTGCTCTCTCCACAATTCTGAATCAGAGCTATCTAAGTACATGAATCCTGCCCAGTTCATTCCAAACATTTCACCCTACTCCTTCACACCCAGAGGGAAGCCATTTTCTATTAATAAGAGGAAGTCTGGGGAGGAAGACTGACACAGGCATATGTCTCACAATTTTTTTTTGCTACAGCAACAACCTATCTGTTAGTATAAGGAGGAGAGGAATATTGTCCTCCATTCTTTTCTAGGGTTGCCAAGCTCCAGGTGGGGCCTGGAGATTGCCCGCTATTACAACTGGTCTCCAGCCAATAGAGATCAGTTCCCCTGGAGAAAATGGCTGCTTTGGAAGGTGGACTGTAGGGCATCCTACCCTGCTGAGGCCCCTCCTCTCCCCAAACCTTGCTCCCCCCAGGCTGCACCCTCAATATCTCCTGGTATTTCCTAACCCAGAGCTGGCAACTCTGTTCTTTTCATTGGTTTGAGAAGGGAGTGACAGATAGGGTTGACAGGTCTTACCTGGTTGCCGGTGTGGGGGGTCCCTCTCTGTGCCTGGGACTTTTTGGCATGTGCATGATGATGTCACCCAGAGTGAGATCATTGCACTGGGCACATTGGGGTGGTCAGGTCTCCTTGGGGGCCGGGCTCCCCCTTCAGAGGAATGGCAACCCTAGTGACAGAAGGAGACTCACTCATTGAACAGAAAGCTGGCGTGCGCCCCCTCCCCACAACATCCTTTCCAAAAGAAAAGAAAAGCTTCAGGCGGCAATCCTAAATAGACTTCCGTGAGAGTTAATACTATTGAATATAGCAAGACTTACTCCTGATCAATGTTCCCTCTAAGCTGAGTTAGTGTGAGCTAGCTCACAGTTTTTGAGCCTCCAGCTCACACATTTTTGTCTTAGCTCAGGAATGATGGCTCCAGAGCAAACTAATTTATTCAGTAGCCAATTTTTTTGCTCATAACTTTAACGCCAGTAGCCCACAAGGTAGAATTTTTGCTCACAAGACACCACAGCTTAGAGGGAACATTGCACCTGATTTTAGTATAATGATCAATTAAAGGCACTCTGCATATATTCTCAGCCATTTTGTTACCAGAGGAAAACTTTGCCTCCTGAAAGTAAACGGAACTCTCATCTCAGCTACTTGCGTTTTAAGAGTTTTGAAATACTTTAATCCCAGCTCGTTCACATATCTATGTACGGTAGTCCTAGATCTTGAAGAAGGACTTCTTAAAGTATTTCTAAATGAAACAGAATTGTAAATTTCTTTAGCGTCAACAGCTAAACTCAGAGGGTATGTTCCTAAGCCATTAATACTGGTGAGAAACTTTCTAGGGAAAAAATAGGGCCATCATTATTTGGATGAAGTCAAATTCTTCATATTATGCATATTATTTAGCTGCCCTCAGGATAAGAAAACGGGCCCTAGAAATAATTGTTAAGTACTTGAAATAATTGTTAGGGACTTGAGTTGAAATGTTTCACACACAGGCAAGCATTTGTGGAATGGGATGTTTATTTATACAGACGATAACCCTTGCAGTGTTTCCTTCTTGAAGAATGTGGCTGTAGTATTGATAGAAATTGATATAGTATCTTTTACTGGGGCCAGCTATATAGATACAATTAATTTATTTTATTTATCTACATTATTTATAGCCTGCCTTTCTCACTCAGTGCCAATGTTCCCTCTAATTCCCCGCCTCCCAAATGAGCAGAGCCATTCACATTCTGAGCAGAATATACCTGCTGTGATCTTAAAATGGGCCGTGGGCAGTGCAAGACCCTGCATGGCTCCGGACTGCTGCTTCCTGTGACACATGCACACAGCTTAGAGGGAACAGTGAAAGGCTGATTACAATCAATAAGATGGGACATTCAGTAAACAATGAAATAGGATTTGGGTCGTAGATCCAACCCAAAGGTTAAAGCCAGAGGGCTAAAAAACAGAAGTGATGCAAAGTGAAAGTGTTAATATGACACATTAAGTGATGCAAAATGACACAATGGGAGTCAACCCACAGCAAACTACACAGTAGTACAGGATACAGACCACTGTGAAGCCTTTTGAATGGTACAACCCTATTGCGTGCATAGAAAAGCCCTCTTTAGTAATTCAGTTCGCAATGGTTTGCAGAAAGCCAGGAGCATGGGAGCTTTCCTGATCACAGCTCGGTTATTATCGGGATCTAGATGGCGCATGCATATTACTCCCATTTAAAGTACTGGCCATGATATACAAGGCCCTTCATGCCCTTGGACCCTCATAACTGCAGGACCATTTCTTCCCCCATGCTAGCTTCACTCATCCAAGCAAGGCCTTCTGCAGATGTCAAAGGGGCTGCCAGATCCCCCAAGGGGGGCAGGGGTTTGCCTGCTGTAGGGCCCCCTGACCCACTGGCCCAGATCCAGCCAGCAGGGGGAACCCTGCCCCCAAAGTGCCCAAATTGGTCTGATGTGCCCAGCACGATGATGTCACCCAGAGGTGATGTCATTGCTCCAGGCACGTCGCCGGGGGGCGCTCTACCATTTGGCCTTAAAACTCTATGGTATCATAGAATTTTCAGGCTGAATGCTAGAACGTCC
The DNA here is from genome assembly GCF_001447785.1 of Gekko japonicus. Taxonomy (NCBI): domain Eukaryota; kingdom Metazoa; phylum Chordata; class Lepidosauria; order Squamata; family Gekkonidae; genus Gekko; species Gekko japonicus. The sequence goes on along the minus strand of NW_015173693.1, from coordinate 677,449 downwards.
CCCCAGCAACATGCCTAGAGCAATGACATCACTTCTGGGTGATGTCATTGCATTGTGTGCACGCTATATGTGCACATGAAAGTCCCAAACCAGGAATTCCTTCTCCCCTCAGAAAAGAGGTAGGGACATGGCAACCCTAGATGTCAACCTACAAATGAGCAAAGCCAATACCTGCCTGAAGCTCACTAGAAATCTTCATCAGACTGGCTGTAACAAAATACAAAAAGATAGAAGAATAAGAAACATATTTTGCAGACCATGTTGTGACCACCTGATCTTGCATGCATCCGCTGTGAGATGGAAGCATGCAATTAGCTTAACGTTATTGCTGATGTTAGGTCACAGCACATTCTCTGGGAATCTGTATTGAGTTCATGTTGTCTGTTCTCTGTTCTCTTACTGAAGTACAGAAGCCACCCCAAGTCCATCCAAAATGTCTCAAAATGACAAACACTGTAGGCTGAGAGCAATAGGAAGTACCATGTGGTCTCCTCCTTACATACTCAAATAGGTCTCTGGTGCATCTTTGTGTAAATCAGTCACCTGAACAGCCAATCAATTCAAAAGGCACACAAAGACATAACACATCAAAATAGCAAATTTTGGGGGAGGCGACCATGATGTGGTGTGCAGTCAAGCATCTTCAGGTATCACTGGGAGAACGTCAACTGAGTCTCAGGATGTTCTTGATGATGTGTTTGTATATGTAGTACCGAATAGGAGTGTGTTCTCATATTGAAATGGGTCTCTCCAGTATTCTGCTGCTTCATTCATCCAGTACTATGGCTGCTTCATCGAGAGCCAGTTTGGTGTAGTGGTTAAGTGTGCAGACTCTAATCTGGGAGAACTGGGCTTGATTCCCCACTCCTTCACTTGAACCTCCTGGATGACCTTGGGCAAGCCATAGTTCTGAAGAGCTATCCTTGAAAAAGAGCAGTTTCTGTCAGAGCTCTCTCAGCCCCACCTACCTCACAGGGTGTCTTTTGTGGGGAGGCAGGGGTCATTTCCTGCAGGAGTGCACAGGAGCGGAGCTCCAGCAGTAAAGAGCCCAGGGGGCAGGCACATGCAACAAGCCCCACCCAGTGCTCCCAGCCGCTCTCAGTCAGAGCAAGAAGAAACCAGGTAAGTTGCAGAGCCCCCCCAGTCCAAAACAGTCCAGTGGCACCTTTACGACCTAATTTTATTCAGGTACAAGCTCTCCCTCCTCTGCAAGGACAGATCTGCACATCCCCTCCCCTCAATAGCTAGCAACCCAAAACAGTCCAGGGGAGCCTGAGTGGTGGGTGTTGCCTTCTGACACACTTCCGGTGATGTCAGGGGGTATGGCATATGCAAATAAGGTATGCTAATGAGTTATGCTAATGAGCTCCTGCACCTCTTTTACTACAAAATGACCCCCATGGGGAGGGGGAGGGAAAGGAGTTTGTAAGCCACTCTGAGACACCTTTGGGTAGTGAATGGTGGGGTTTAAATCCAATCTCCTCTTCTTCTTCATTTGCTATCCCCCCCCCAATTTCCTTGACTTCTTGGAACGTTGCATTCTGTATATGGAAGGTGACGAGGGGGAGGTCAGGCAAGGCTCAGAGCTGTCAACAAAGTGTAGAGTCAGTTGGTGAAAGTTGTTAATTGGCGCTTCCTCTGCTTCCTCTTCCAAATCAGGGTGAGTCTCAGGAAGGAAATATGATTTATTTTTTTTCAAAAAAAACCCACCCCAAAACCAATTGTTTAAAAAAAAGTTTTAGAACAATAGATTAAAAAATAAAAAAGGGAAAAGAAATAAGTATGAATTTAAACCCCTATATTGTTCACACAGAATAGATAAGATATAGAGCTGGGATAAGAGTTAGAACCTGTTACAATGGTGGATAAGAACTCTAAGTACTGAATTAGCACTTATGTGACCTCAAAAGAGTACAGGAAGATAGATGTTCAGTCAACACAAATTGGATTTGAATTGTTGAAATATGGAAAGTCAATTATTGAAGAAATGACATAACTGTACTCTTGGCATACATGTTATGTGTAGTAGAGTGTCTGTTTGTAGTGTGTAGATTTGTTTGTTGTAGATTATAAAAGAAAAATTAATAAAAGTGTACCTATGGGTACTTTAAAAAAAAAGTTTTAGACTGCTTTTTCTGCCTCGTATGAGTTCTCTCTGTCTCTTGGAGTAAATGATTGCAGTAACCTTTGAGCGGGTTCTTTAAATCAGCTGGCTCCTTCTTGTTCTGTTCTTCTGAAGTAATATGTACTTGTGTTAATTTTGTTTAATTCTGGAGGGAGCAGAGACCTTCGGATCAGCTGAATAAGGATCAGAGCGAGCATTTGTCCTTCCTTTTCTGCAGTTAGATTACAGCTATGGCAGTGTGTGTGCTATGGTTGTGGAATCAGCAGCCGCCTGAGATGATCTTGTGCTGTATCACCTTCCATAAGTATGTATGGGGATCTGTTGAATTGTATGCCTTTATTTAAGTTGAATTTTTGTTTCCAGTCCCCGTAGCACAAGAAAGCTGGGTAAAATTATTTATATCACTATTGGGCTGGATCCAAACAATGTTTAGTTCAATCTTACCCACTTCTATTTTTACTACAGCCCCTGTCCCATGTGGCTTTTGTCCGTGCACGTCCCATAACCCCCGGTATATCCTTTGGGGGTGATTAGAGGGGGCTCTCTCCTTCCTCTTTTACCAGCAAACTGGATCCAACCAGGGTTGCCAACTCTGGGTTGGGAAATTCCTGGATATTTGGGGGTGGAGCCAGGAGACAGCTGGACTTAGGGGGGGGGGACCTCAGGGAGTTATAATGCTATTGAGTCCATCTTCCATTTTGTCCAGGAGAATTGCTCTCTGTTGTCTGGAGAGCAGTTGTAATTCTGGGAGATCTCCAGCCTCCACCTGGAGGTTGGCAAAACTAGGTCCAACCCATTCAATAAAGTGAGCAGTACACAGATGAGACAAGTGAAAATAGGGGAGCTGTGATCTTCTGTGAGTGCCATGAGGGTGAGGGTGATTCATGATGAAATAGTGGAAGCAGGGCATGTAATAAAATCAAGGCTTTACAGTACAACTCTTCTAATGTCAACTGCCTTGGACAATGAGCCAGTTTGGTGTAGTGGTTAAAAGCGGCAGACTCTGATCTGGACAACCGGGTCTGATTCCCCATTCCTCCACATGAAACTAGTTAGGTTTCTCTCAGAATTGGGTTTCTCTCAGAAACTATTTCTCTCAGAATTGTTCTCTCAAGAGCAGTTCTTTCAGAGCTCTCTCAGCCCCACCTACCTCACAGGGTATCTGTTGTTGGGAGAGGAAGGGAAGGTGATTGTAAGCTGCTCCGAGACTCCTTTGGGTAGTGAAAGGCAGGGTATAATACCAACTCTTCTTCTTCTGAGTGGCCCTTCCCCTGGATTGTTGGATGATGGTTACGTACTGGTTGTCTTCACCTGTTGAATCCCACGTGGAAGAACAAGATTTGAGGAAATACCCAGGGGAGAGGAGGAGGTCAGCATGTCTGACTAAAAGTGGCTTCCTTATCAATTTTAAGTTAAGTGTTGCTGTTTGTGGTTTTGGCTTCTGAACTGTGAGGAGTATCTGTGAGGCAAATGTTGGTAAAGATACAGTGGTGAAGATGATGAGGCAGATGCTACCCACATAACAATTTGGAAGTCTGTTGCAAGATTATTGGAAATATTCTCTGAGTATGTTCCTTGCCCCTTGACTTACAATTCTTATTGGAGCACCAGTGTTGCATAGCAGCTAGAATGTTGGATGGAGATCCAGGAATACATCCCCTCTCTGCTGGAGGACCTTGGGCCAGTTGCTTTCGCTCGGTCTAACTGACCCCAACAGGGCTATTATGAGGATAAAATGAGGCAAGAAAATGGTTTTGTATGGAGACCCACAGAGAAAGGAACAGAAATGTACTAGACAGATAGAGTCTCTGTGCTATACCGTGAGGCATCAGAATAATGAGTGGAAACAAATATCGACATTTTCTTCCCAGTTGACTTCAGCTATAATAGGGATGTGGAATGGTATAGTATCTAAGGGATAGATGGTATAGTATCTAAAGGATAGAGTGGTAGATTATCTAAGGGACATATCTAAGCAACCGCCTTTCCCCCATATAACCCCTGGAGAGCCTTGCACTCCACTGATCAACTTCTACTGGTTATCCTTGGCCCAAAGGTTGTCTGTTTAGTCTCAACCAGGGCCATGGCTTTTCGGTCCTGGCCCTCACCTTGCTCTGGCTTGAGATCAGGGCCCTGTGGGACTTGTTACAATTCTACAGGGCCTGTAAAATGGAGCTGTTCTGCCAGGCCTTCGGTTGAGGCAATGGATGTCCAATCACATGACCTCCCGCGCAAAGCCATATTTGTCCGTGATTACCATCTATCCATCTGCTGGGGCTAATCTAGAAATGCATGTCACCATTTTTAGTTAATTTAATTTGAATCTTAATTTTGTTTTAAACCGAATGTTTTAATATTTGACAACCGACTGTATTGTTGACAAAATTTTGATGTTCCCCTGGGCCTGCTTGCGGGAAGGGCAGGATACAAATGTAACAAACAAACAAGTAGTATAGCCCAATCTCATCAGATATCAGAAACTCAGCAGGGTCAGTACTTGGCTGGAAGACCACCAAGGAAGACTTTGCAGAGGAAAGATACGGCAAACCACCTCTGCTCAATACTTGAAAACCCTACCAGGTCACCATCGGTCACCTGTGACTTAGCGGCACTTTACACACACAGACACGCACACGCAAACACACAATAATGAGAGTAATAATAAAGATCCTTCCCCCCTGCTCACAGATTATCAAGGTCACATAGCTATTCTAAAATCAGAGTATAGCCACAGAAAAGATCCTACTGGGGGCAACAACTTACCTAACCTCTGAAGGTGGGATGCTTGGGAATCACCGAAGTGGTACCTATTTATCTACTTGCAATTTCTTGCTTTCGAAATGCTAGGTTGGCAGGAGCTGGAACTAGAGACGGGAGCTCACGCCGTCATGCGGCACCTTGGGTCTCGAACTGCTGAACTACTGACCTTCCATAGCCTGCAGTTCAGTGTCATAACCACTTGAGCCACCGCAGTGGTTGCTCCCCCACTAATGACCTCAAATGCTGGATCAGTACAGATACAGTTGTTGGCTTTGCGTTGAGAAGTACCTGGAGATTTTAGGGGTGGAGTCCGAGGAGGGCAGGGTTTGGGGAGGAGAGGGACTTCAGTGGGGTATAATCCTATAGAGTCCACCTTCCAAAGTGACCATTTTCTCCAGGGGAACTGATTTCTGTAATTTGGAGATCAGTTGTGATTCCAGGAGATTTCCAGCCACACCCTGGAGATTGGCAACCCTAGGTTCAGATGGCAGAAGGCAGTTCTTGGGGTATTTTGGCTCTAGACTTTCTTTTAAGTCCTGAGTGTTGGTTGAAGAGAGAAAAAGGAATGTATGTCACAAAGGGAATGTACGCTACATTGAAACCAGCCATGCATAACTGCCAGGGGTTATTTCGTAGAAAAAGAGCTAGGGGAACTCATTAGCATAACTCATTAGCATATGCCACACCCCCTGACATCAGGGGCCCGGTGGTGGACCTGCAAGGCCAGCGGGAGTGCGAGGAAGCCCCGCCAAGGCCCTCCCTGGCCCCAGGCAGGCAGGGGTGGGGAGAGGCGGGGAGGGAGGAAATTACCCTCCCTCTTCTCCTGCCTCCTCCTGGCTGAATGAGGGCTGGAAGTGGGGCAGCCGGAAGCAGGGGGCGGGGCTTCGTCATGTGTTCCCCCATGTTCCCCCCCCCGAAATGACCTCTGATAGCTGCTACTCCTGCAGATGTGGAACTTTTGTTCTCCTGAAGCTTTTCATGCAAAGGACTGGTGAACTGTATTTAGAGTTTTTCCCTTTGTATCAAGTGCTTTTTGATCCTAGCTCTTTAAGAATGTATAAAGGTATTTGTTTAATTTGATAAGGATTTGAACGGTTTGAGTAGATTTGTACAATATAATCTTTCTGCTTGTGTTCGTAATTCATTCACAGAGTGTTTTTACATTGATACAATCTCCTCCCGCGAGCTCTCTTTTTGATATACACCCTGGAGGTTGCCAACCCTAGGTTCAGATAGCAGAAGGCAGTTCTTGGGGTCTTTTGGCTCTAGACTTTCTTTTAAGTCCTGAGAGTTGGTCGAGGAGAGAAAAAGGAATGTACGTCACAGATGCTGTAACCAGTAGTAAATCCCACCTTTCTGTCCTCAGATTTTAAAATTGTATCTGAATTGTTCAAAGGCAGGGATACACCGCTAAGGGTTGGCTGCCCTTCTGTGTAAGGGCGCAGGAGCAGTCTTTGTAAAAAAATGCAGATGGATGCCTTCCATCTCTTCTGGGATGCTTTACGCCGCTGCCCTGTGGACTGCCTGCAGGTTATTTACTGTTGAAAGCACTCTCTCAAAGGAAACAGCTGTTTCATATTTTAGGCTTTCCTTGCCCGGCGGGACAAATTAATAGAATTTTAATTCTTATGACTAACATAAATTAACCGAGCTATGAAAGGAGGGGAAAGATAACCTAACCTTATTTCTTCCTTCCTACAGGATAAGCATTTAAATCCGCTCTCTCTCTCTCTTTTTGCCATTCGAACATGTGAAAGCTCTTCCGCTTTCCTAAAATATGGAGGGACCTCTGTATTAGCAGCAGATTTGTTACTAAACACCATGTCATTTGGTATTTCTGTGCAGAAAATTCTCTTAGTGCTGCTTGCGCCGTGGAATACAGAGCTGCAGGGAACAGTCTTTTTCGCCTAGTGAATAAGGGATGGGAGAGGAGACTGGAGAGCCGCAATATCCCTACAGCTCACTTACTTTCCGGGTTGTACTTTGCCGTTGAAACCTGTTAGCTCATTCTGGGGGAGGTACGAGGGGGCTTTCATGTCACTGAGTTTTTCAGAGCTGCTTGGCATTAGTCCTTGTGCATACACCGTGTCTTTGGCATACTCTGTTCTTAGAAAATTGCTCTAAGGGACCATTTCCCCCCCCTGTCCCTTATTTCTCTATATTCTTCAAAAGAGGCAATTTTCCCCTCAGGACTATTGAAGTCAGAGCTCATACATGGGGGGGGGAGGGATCTTCCCCGGCTAGGACTAGAAACGAAAGGCTCGGCAATCCAATTGGATCTGAGCAACAAGAGAAGCTGTTCCAGGGGGGGGGGGGGGCGGCTTGCGGTAGAACCTAAACAGATTCTCTTGTTTTGAGCCTTGAGCAAAAAAGAGGATGAAAGCTTTTTGTGCTTTGGTTCGATGGAACCTTGCAGCTCTTTGTGGCCTATGAAGGTAAGCAAGCTGGGGAATCAAAACAGAGACCTCGAGAAACGTATCAAGTTCTGGTCGAGAAACATTGCTTTGGCGTTCAGACTGAGGCTCGGAGGAGATAATTATTTTGGTTATTTAGATATTTACACCCTGTTCTTTAACCCTAATAGAGACCCTCATCCATGATCAGATGAGGCAAAAAAAAGTCCTCCAGCCAGGTTTGTTTGATCACCAGAGTTTTGCTTTCCTCCTCAAATTGGTAGGCTCTTTTCATCCCCATAAAAACCCAGATGCTTAGCTTCTCACAGGGGGGAAATAGCTCATAGATTATTTTTTTTTTAAAAAAACCCCTTAATCTTGACCCCCTCTTAACAGTGCAATTACATGTGCTGCAAATATCCACAATGATGCTGGTGATGAAAATGCTGCTTGGCCCCCAATGGAGACTCAACGTGGCTTCCAACAGTCTCCTCTCCTCCCCATTATCTTCATAACCACAACCCTCTGAGGTAGTTAATGCTGAGAGAGGAAGTGATTGGACCAAGGCCACCCAGCAAGCTTCCACTGGAGAGCAGGGATTCAAAACTGGGCCTCCCAGATCCTAGTCTGACACTCTAGCCACTGTTTCATACTTGCCCTCTCTCTTTGGCTGTGGTCACGCATACAGTCTGTGGTGCTATATTAGCAGTAAAAGGTAAAGGTAAAGGTTCCCTTGCTTGAAAGCCAGTCGAATCCGACTCTAGGGTTCCGGTGCTCATCTCCGTTTCAAAGCCGAAGAGCCAGCGCTGTCCGAAGACGTTTCCGTGGTCATATGGCCGGCATGACTAAACACCAAGGCGCACAGAACGCTGTTACCTTCCCACCGAAGTGGTACCTATTTATCTACTTGCAATTTCTTGCTTTCAAACTGCTAGGTTGACAGGAGCTGGAACTAGAGACAGGAGCTCACTCCATCTTGCGGCACCCGGGTCTCGAACTGCTGAACTACTGACCTTCCACAGCCTGCAGTTCAGCATCTTAACCATTTGAGCCACCGCAGCTCATATTAGCAGTACCTGACCAAAATAAATGGGCCCTCCAGATAAAAACATCTGCCTCCCATGCCAGAGTTGTCAGCAGCCTCTGTTGTTCCACAGTGGAAGCGGAATAAACAGATACCAGAGAAAGGCCGGTATTAATGGGTTGTTCAGGGTTCCCTCCAGGTTATCCAACATCTGCACTCACCTGCAGCGAAAGGAGCCTGGAAGGGACATCTGAACTTGCAGATCCATTTTTGCCACTGTTCTTTTTTTAGTTGCTGCCTATATACACATTCATCCACTTTCATTTCAATAAAACCCACCCTTACGGCTCGTCCCATGGTTGAAGCACAGCAATAGTGTGCATTCCCCCCCCCCCCGGACAGCCCCATGGGGAACCCCCCTCCCTCCCCCTTTTGCAGCTAATCATGGTGCATCATTACATCTATAGCAATATTGACACCAACAATAGTTCAGAACTAAGGATGGGCACAAATTGTAACTGAACCACAAACCGAATTGGGAGGTTTGTTCGCAAACTGAACCAGTTTGTGGCCTCGCAACCCCCATTGAAAAAGGTACACAGTCCCTTTAAATGGGGTTTGCAAAAAGCCCAAAAAACAGCTGAGTGGCAGGAGGCGCTCCCCACCACTCAGCTGTTTTTGCAGCTTTTGCAGGGAACAGAAAGCAGGGGTTTAAAGGGACTCAGAGTCCCTTTAAACCACTGCTTTCTCCTCCATCCATGAACAACCATGAACTGCCACAAACTGCTTTAAAAGTTCATGACAGTAGACCTGTTACGAGCTGCGGTTTGTGAACCACAAACGGCAAAATTCATGAAAAAAATTTGCTTTGTGGTTTGCTTTGTGCCCATCCCTTAGGCAAAACCCACATTTCCCAATCTGCTTTTAGCTGTGCATGCAGACCTTTGGTTCTAACATCGGTGCAAAAGTAAATCTATACCATGATTAGCTTTCAGAAGGCAAAGGGACAAGAGGAAAGGTGGAATGGGGGGGGGAGCTCTGTAAGCCTGTGACTGCTTTTGATCTCCTAGCCATCTCAGGTGATCAGGGACATAATGACTGTATCAGTTCTGTAGATTGCTTGCCATGACCTTTGCAATGTCCCCAGTGGTTCCATCCCCAGTGAACAATTCGGAATTACAGCAAGATCTGTTTTGATTCCCCCACATGGGTTATATTCATCTGGCTTCTCTGCTGATGGGACTAGGTGGAGGAATATCCTTTGACCACCCAAAGAGGTTATGTTAGGGCCTCATAGGGCTGACATGGACAAAAGCCATATGGGACTGGGGCTGTAGTAAGGAGGAGAATTTGGCAAAGTGCAGCAGAGAAACTAGCTGGATCCAACCCAATGTAATGTTGTGTATACAGACTTATTACACATCCCTTGTGTATTTGTATATAGACTTATTCCACGTGCATTGACTACCAATGGAAGATGTTAAGCTTCCTTCAGTCATGCATTTTGATGACATCTCCCTACATCACTGTCACAGAGGCAGGTTGCTTCAGTCTGCAAATAATACCAGCACGGCTATATCTTGCCTGGAAGTGTGTGTGTCAAGTCACAACCAACTTATGGCAACCCCAGCAACGGGCTTTCAAGGCAAGTGAGAAGCAGGGGTGGTTTGCCACTGCCTTCCTCTGCAGAGTCTTCCTTGGTGGTCTCCCTTCCAAGTACTGACCACGCTTAGTTTCCAAGGACTAAGAAGATTGGGCTATACCTTGCTTCCTTCCCTCCCATCACCTGGAAGTACTCCTTTAAAAAATAAGCTGAAATATTCCAAAAGGTCATGGAATGATCTAGGCATAGGATGAGAAGTTGTGTCTCTTGATATTAATAATGTCACAAGGACCACGCTTAGTTTCCAAGGACTAAGAAGATTGGGCTATACCTTGCTTCCTTCCCTCCCATCACCTGGAAGTACTCCTTTAAAAAATAAGCTGAAATATTCCAAAAGGTCATGGAATGATCTAGGCATAGGATGAGAAGTTGTGTCTCTTGATATTAATAATGTCACAAGCACTATCCAATAGATGCTTATTTCCACACACTACTCACACTAGCAATGGAAATGGTAACTGTAGGAAGGACTGCATTATCCCAGTGACGAACTATAGGAAGCTGAATGGGCGGAGAATATTATTTATATGCACTGGAAGTGCTATCTTGGGAGAAGACATCCAGACCCCACTAAAAATGCCCTGCCTGACCTCCCTCCTAAATAACACCCTTATGAACAGGATATAGACAAAATTCTATTATTTGCGTGCTGATTCACTGTAGTCTTTTGCGTATGTACTGAACATGTTTGACCCTGGGAAATGGGCAATTAATTGGTTTTGGGAAATTGGTTTCCGTGCCAGCCTTGACCTTATTTTCAGAAGGCGGTAGGCTAAAAGTATTCACTTTGCTCCCGAAAGAAAGCTTGATTCCCAGCCTAAATTGTGCAGAGTGTAATTTGGGAAATATCTGCCCTTCTTGCCGCCGTCTGTAAGCAAAGGGTTTTATCTGTCTGAACCATCTTGTCTCAGACATGACTTAAGAGGCTGTGAACTTTGCAGAACTGAGCCTGTGATTTTTTCCCAGCTTGTTTGTGTGTGACTTATGTACGAGGTCTTTCGGAGTGAAGTTACTACTCTGCGGTGACCTTTGCCAGAGAAAAAAGATGCAGTCAATTCCGTCTGCTTCTCTCTTTTGTTTTAAATAGCCGAGTACTGAACTGATTATTACATCACAGGGCGGCTGTTGTTGTTGTTGAGGGGGAATGAAGTTTAAGTGACATGTGTGTGTTACCATTGGTAAGTCTTTCCCCTTTCTCATGTCAGCTTTCTGACACAGGAGCTGAATGCTTCTTTTCCACGTTGCACATCACGTGGGAGAAGCCATGCACCTCCTAGAAACTGAGGCAACACTGGTGTGTTTGACAGTAGCTGTAAGGTCTACTTCTATGTGGCTCAGGACTCTTCACATTACCTCCTGATATGACCCCCCCCTTGCCCCCTTCAGTCTTCATTGCAGGGCCTACTGCAGGTGTCTGGTCCATGAATAGCCTGTTTGTCATCCACTATGGCAAGGGCCTTCTTGGTGGTGGCCCCTGCCCTCTGGAACCAGCTCCTCAAGCAGGTTCATACCCTGCACGATCAGTTAAGGTTCCATAGGGCATGCAAAGCTGCCTCGTTTTTGAGGAGCATTGAATTAACTAAGAGAATGGGTGAGCTGGCTGGCTGTCCAGATTGGTTCCAGAGCTGGTGACTGGTTGATTTCTTTAATTAGAATCTGTTTTATGGTATTTATGGTAGTACCTGTTTGAAGTTTTGTTGCTGTGTTATGTCTGTTGCGAACTACCACACATCCTCTGTTGTGGAGAGGGTGCAGGTTATAAACTGAATAAATAAATACCATCGTAATGCAGGGATGAGGTGCATGGCCGTGCCTCCCATATACCCAACACATTTATTTATTTGAAATAGATTAATATCTCATTTTCTCCAGATCAGCAGTGTGCAAAGTGGCTTACATCAAATTTAAAAACAAATCTCACTGTCAAAGAAATGCAAGTAAATGGAAGCAACCCACAACCTCCGGTCAGTCTCCCTAATTAGATTCCACACCAGGGGTCGTTTCGTAGAAAAAGAGCTAGGGGAACTTATTAGCATAACTCATTAGCATATGCCACACCCCCTGACATCACCGGAAGTGTGTCATAAGGCCACACCCCCTGACATCACCGGAAGTGTGTCATAAGGCCACACCCCCTGACATCACCGGAAGTGTGTCATAAGGCCACACACCCTGCCCCCAATGGTCCCGGCCGCCGCCACCGGCCTTGTAGCTCCACTGCCGAGCCCCATGAGGGGCCCGGCGGTGGACCTGCAAGGCCGGCGGGAGTGCAAGGAAGCCCCGCGAAGGTCCTCCCTGGCCCCAGGCAGGCAGAGGTGGGGAGAGGCAGGGAGGAAGCAACTTACCCTCCCTCTTCTCCTGCCTCCTCCTGGCTGAATGAGGACCGGAAGCGGGGCGGCCGG
>NW_015173693.1:628271-660466 GCF_001447785.1 Gekko japonicus | reverse complement strand
AGCAACCCACAACCTCCGGTCAGTCTCCCTAATTAGATTCCACACCAGGGGTCGTTTCGTAGAAAAAGAGCTAGGGGAACTTATTAGCATAACTCATTAGCATATGCCACACCCCCTGACATCACCGGAAGTGTGTCATAAGGCCACACCCCCTGACATCACCGGAAGTGTGTCATAAGGCCACACCCCCTGACATCACCGGAAGTGTGTCATAAGGCCACACACCCTGCCCCCAATGGTCCCGGCCGCCGCCACCGGCCTTGTAGCTCCACTGCCGAGCCCCATGAGGGGCCCGGCGGTGGACCTGCAAGGCCGGCGGGAGTGCAAGGAAGCCCCGCGAAGGTCCTCCCTGGCCCCAGGCAGGCAGAGGTGGGGAGAGGCAGGGAGGAAGCAACTTACCCTCCCTCTTCTCCTGCCTCCTCCTGGCTGAATGAGGACCGGAAGCGGGGCGGCCGGAAGCAGGGGCAGGGCTTCGTCATGTGCCCCGCCCCCGTACCTCACCCGGGGGAACTGCGATCCCCCCCGAAATGACCTCTGGTCCACACTCCTAACTACTACACCAAACTGGCTCTCCCTGTGTCCATGCTCAGAGCAGGTTCTATCATTCTTGCAGACCTAAGTGGAAAGGCTGCTAGTAATCCCTGGACTGATGATCAGAGCAGTCTTGTGGGCCCATATGGATGGAATCAGCCCCATAGCTACGAGGGTCCCAGGTCATGAAGGCCTTTAAACTTAACAATTGCATTTGGAATTCAGCACAGAAGTAAACTGGGAGCCACAGTAGCAGTCTTAAACTTGGGGGAATACATTCAGAACCATTCACCTTTGTCAGCAGTCTAGCTATGGCACTCTGCACCAGCTGTAGCTTCTGTGTTGTCTTCAAGGGCAACCTGACAAAGTACACATTGCGAGAGTCCAGACTCAAGGTACAAGAAGAAAGGTTCTTTGCAGTTGTGCAATTTAAAAATCAGAGGCAGGCAATGACAAACCACCTCTGAACAGACCTTGCCTTGAAGATTCTATGGGGTCACCACAACTTAAGTACAGCTTGACTGCAAACAAACAAATGAACAGCATAAAGATGATTCGGTTTGGGCATACATTCATTTTTGATGGATACTTTTCAGCTGGTGGAACCTTTATGGACGAGGTTTTTGGGGAGGTGAATAAGACCCTGACACGCCAAACCTTTCCTCCGACAAAAAGGTGTCTTTGATGGAGACATGCTGGGTCTCCTGCTTGGTTGAAGGCATGAAGAGTCTGGCCCTTTTCAAACATTTCACTTTTGTTCTGTCGAACAGATATTTCATCATATGGTTGGATAGCAGATTGACCTGCTTGGGAAAGGAGTATGATGCAATGGTTAGACTCTTGGACTTGAACCGGGGAGACTTGGATTCATATTCCTGAAGAAACATGAAGTTTTCTGGGAAGATTTGGGTCAATCATTGTCTTTCAGCACCATCTGACAGGATTGCTGTAAGGGTAAAAATAGAATAACACCATTAGAACTCTAAATTCTTTGAAGCACCAGATAGTGTTTTGACTCACTAGTCAGTATATCCTCACATGCCAGTATGTGGACCAAAGCTAAATGTATTCAAATAAATATTTGTAGGAACTTTATTATTAATCATGCTTATATTGCACTGTTCCTTGAAGGAGTTACGAGAAGTGTAAATGGCATTATTCCATTCCATGTGCTACAAATGAGGCTCATATGACTTGTATGACTAAAACACATTACATCAGTAATAATAGGCCACACACATGGTATGCACCTGTGGACATGTCGATGATAGGAAGCATGCCTAAAAAACATAAATGTTAATAAATGGTATAGTCTCAGTTCTCCACATACCGATTGCCAGAAAGCAATGTCCACCCCCCCGTTTTCCCACCATTTCCACCCTGGCATTTTTCTGCTGAGGAATCCCTACTCATTTTATTTATTTATTTAGACTTGCTAGGCCACCCTTCCCTATGAACAGGGCTCAGGGCGGCTTACAACACAACGATAACAATTAAACAACATTAAAACCATTAAAAACAGATCTATGGATGAAAACAAAACATATACCAGATGGCAGAAAATCAGTTCCCCTAACTCAGTAGATGAGAGGGCCAGAGGTCCATCAGCTGGCAATGGGCTGGGGGGGGGGGTCAACAGTGGGAGGGCTTCTAATGTCCTGGCCCCACTGCTGGACCTCCTGATGGCACTGGTATTTCTGGCCACTGTGTGACACAGAGTGTTGGACTGGATGGGCCTTTGGCCTGATCCAACATTGGCGTCTCTTATGTTCTTATGTTCTTATGTTCTCCCCCCCCCCCATCATCGCTGTCCTCAACCAAATATGTGGCGGAACATCTCTGCCTTACATGCCCTGCGGAAAGTTAATAACTTCCACAGGGCATGCATGTCTTCAGGCAGAGAGTTCCACCAGGTAGCAGCCAGGGCTGAAAATCTTATTTCAGGCCAGAGAGCACTAGGAAGTTCTAATCTCCTGAGTGCAGTGCTCTTCCGGAGACATCCTGGGAAAGGCAGTCCCGAAAGTATGTATGTCCCTGACTGTTAAAGGCCTTAAAGGTCAGAACTAAACCTTGAACCTGCCATGGAAGCCTGCAGTATTGTGGGAGACTTTGAGGTACACCCTATCTGAGTTGTGAAATGGTTTTTAGGGCTTGCTGTCATAGCTTGGAATGGTCACTAGGCCAGAAGAGTAGACACATGTATTTATTGTGCCATGAGCTTTCATGAGCCAGATGGATAAACTGTGATATTCAGTTAACATCATGTATATACACAAAAGTAATTTAAAAAATGAGAAGACATGCAGTTTAAAAGAGAGAGGTTAGAATAGGGATGGGCACAGACCAGGAAATCCTGGTTTGGTTCACGAACCAAACTGTCCTGTTTCCCAAACTGGTTCATGAATTGAACCCAAACCAGTTCGCAAACTGGTTCAGGTAAAAAATGCTGGGGGGGGGGTAGATGCTCCAAAATTTCAGGGTATCTTTTGATCAATCTCCTCTGAATGTCCACCAAGTTTGGTGAAGATTGGACTTTGGGGGTCCAAGTTGCAGACCCCCAAACAAGGTGACCCAGGACAGTGCTTTTCAAAGAGAGGTCAGGCACCAGTTCAGGAGTGTACAGAACAGACACTGAGTGAGCTAGAGACATCCAAGTTTCAGAGTACCTTCCAGGGATGCGTCTCCATACATCCCACAATGTGATGGTTGAATTTGGGGGGGGGGGGGGTCCGAGTTACGGACCTCCAAGCAAGCTGCCCCTAAGAAAGTGCTTTTTGGACAGATGTTGGGTGTGGGTTCAGGAGTACATAGATCAGACCACCCCCCATCCAACTGAAAATGTGATCACTGGGCAGGAGAAGACTGCTCACCCCACCCAGGCCTGGCAGCCACCTGCACAGTTACAGGTGGCCCTGTCTCCCTGGGCCCACCCTCCATCGGCCGGCAATATGATAAATGGGAAGGGTCGACCCTCCCACCCTACCCGGGGGGCGGGGGCTACCCGCACAGTTTCCGATGGCCCTGTTTCCCTGAGCCCACCTTCTACCTGCCTGCAGTGTGATTACTGGGCAGGACCAAACCTCCCACCCTGCTTGGTGCCTGGGAGCTGCCTGCACAGTTGCTGGTGGCTGTGTCTTCCTGGGTCCACCCTCCATCAGCTGGCAATGTGATAAAGGGAAGGGCTGATCCTCCCGCCCTGCCTAGGGCCCAGAAGCCACCCACACAGTTGAGTGTGACCGTGTCTCCCCAGGACTACCCTTCATCAGCTGGCAGTGTGATTACTGGGTAGGGCTGCGTCACCACGGGCCCACCCTCCACATTCTGGCAGCATGGTTGAGGAGAGAAACTGAGGACTCCAGGAGGATTTGGATTCACCACGTCCCAACATATCTTGTGAGGCCACTGGGGGGCACGGTGTGCTGGCCCCCCTCATGGCCACCATGACCTCATCTCCAGAATGGTCTGTGACCAGGACAGCATTAGTTCCCACCCCAGGAGGATTCAGCCCTAACCAGTAATCACTTTGCTGTCAGTTGGAAAGAGAGGACATGGGGGCCCGGGACCACTTGGCTGCGGCCCGAATTGTTGTCTGCTGCAGCCTGAAAAGAAGGGGCATGTGTCTACTGCTGCTCTGGGAGGATTTGGATCTACCCCGTCCCGACATATGGATGTGGATATACACTGGTGGGAAGATCACTAGAAATAGGGAAGCTTTTTTATTTTACCCCTAAAAAAGCTTGTCTGCCTCTACTGATATTACCCATAAGGTACCTCTGATAAGCTTGTAGGGAACCCTAAGGTTCTGTGGTACCACTGCCACTGAGTTAATCTTCAACAAATATTTAATAAGTGGAGCTCATTTTGAAACACACCATTTCCCATGTTCATATCATCCTCCTTTTAAACCTTTGTCGTTCCTCCAAATTCTGCAACCCCATGTCAATAAACATTCTTTATAGAATGATTCCGAGCAAGTACCAAGGTTGCAACTCAACATTTATCATTTGTGTCCCCCCTTCCACTGCTTCTTATTTACTCATCATTTACAGTTACACTTACAGCACTCATTGTGTGCCAGGTTTCATCCTGAAATGAATGTGTGGTTGGTTGGATAAAACCTTGAAAAACAAGGCTTTGTAAAACCTTGAAAAATTTGCTGGCGTAATGTTTATTATAACAGCAGATATATCTCCATTATAATGTTGTTTATATGCAAAACCCTTCAGAATGCCTGCTAAAGCGTTCTGATAAGCTGATGGACTAAGGAACATTCATCAAGGGATCAAATGTGAGGTAATGTGCTGATTGAAATAATTGCTTTCCTTGTTCTGTGCCACTGAACCTCTGTCTTTTTGGACTATGAATGTGGTTTTTTCCCTACTCATTGAATGAAGTCTCTAGATATATATCCTCGGTATATGCAATACAATATGGTCCTTCTTTGGATACAGAACGCGCTGAATACCAAAGCCACAGAACTGACATTTACAGTTTTTCCTAAGAAGAAAGATTGATAGTCAAAATGGTTAATGGGTTGGATACAAGCAGCTTTTTCACTGGTGAAAAGGTGGATATGGGTCTCCCTTGATCATCCAAAAAGGCTAGACTGTGGATCATGGAATCTTGACTGATAACAGCTGTAATAAGGAGGAGAATTTGGTCCAATTGAGCAAAACCACCTCTCAAACCCTAGCTGGATCTAACCCTTTGTCTGTAACAATATACAGAATGTTCAGGCTTTGAATTTTGGAAGGTACCCATAAACACATATGTGAGCAAAAGTTATGTCAGAACAATTTATTGATTTCCCAAGAACAATCCAGTGGACAGGATCTCCTGAAAAAGTTTCAGAGATTCCTTGAAACTTTACAGCATGTGTTTGTTCACGATAAGACTTCTGGAAATATTGGTATCGACTCTTTTGGTTTAAGACAAGGGCCATAAAAATGCCCAAATCTGCCTTTATATTGCAAATCCTCTGGACAGGGCTATCAACATGCTAGAATTTGCCCTTACGTTGTAAGTTCTCTGAGCGAGTTCTGTTTGTTCTGTGTATCACAGGAAATGATTGCTAGCCAATAAATGCTAAAACATAGTCATAGTAATAGACCACAGTCCAACATGCACATCTGAGCACTTAAATTCTCTGAAATCAATGGGCTTCAGGTCTGAAAGGGAGACAAGAAATGGACAGACAGGTGAGACTATACATTTAACAAAGACCTGCATTTCAGAAACCACTGAATAGCTGAAAAACAACAACAGGAAGGTTCAGTTGTAAGCAGAAGTGGCAGTGGGGAAAGGTATGTTTAATTATTCCATCACATCGTTGCTTTTTTTTCCCTTACAAACCTCGCCCCAAGCCATTTTCCCCACACTGCAAGCTTTTCCGGCACACTGTTCAGATTGCATTGAGTACCCAAAACAGCTGCCAAACAAGTTTGCAAGTGCTTGCTAATCAGAAGTTGACTAACAGCTGACCGGGGAATCACCTGGAAGCTGGGTTCTGATCCTGCGGTGAAGCTGAAAAGAGGGCGAACGATTAAACAGTGCTTTTAAAAGCAAGCATTTGTCCTTTAAAGTAGAAAACTTGAAGGCTGAAAAATGAGTGTGACTCCTAAATTGCTTCTAGAGCCCCCCCCCCCAAATTGAAGCCTATTTATATAAGTTATTAAGTGTTTGATAAATAGGAAGATGGCCACAGATGACCTTCACCCCTACTTCACTGACAAGACTCCCGTGGGTTGCAAATGACATGCCGGATAATGTCCTTAAAAAAAACAAACCAACCCCGAATGTGAGCGCAGAATTTTCATAGGAGATGCCCACAAAGATCTTTAGCACCAGTATTTCTTCAGTGGGAATGTATTTTGGAAATGCATTTTGTTTTATGGGCCCCAAATGTCTCATTTTCTACTCAAGGGATAATATTACTCCATTTCCATAAGCTGGAAATGTTTCTGCTTGGGCTAACCATTGTACAAGAGGTTTATGGTTTGTTATGTTTTGTTGATAGACTTGATGCCTTGATAGCTCTGGATAATGCATCCATAAAACAGAGCCTCTGGCACCATTTGCCTTCTGAAAGCTGGAAACAAGTGGCTGCCGAGAGGGGAAAGATGCTCCGGTGATTTGTATGCCGTCACGGCAGTTCAGGAACCCGTTGCAATAGATTCCCCTGCTAAACAATTATTTATTATCAATGCAGTTCTGCAGTGTAGAAATGATAAAGGTCCTGATCCAGTCAAAGTGAAGCACTTGGAAAGCCCATAAAACTGAAATAAATGTAGGCTTAATTCCTTTGAAGCCTGGTTTCTACCTTCTTCCCATCTTCTCCTTTTCCTATGAACTTTTCCTAAGAGTTTTTGTGTGTGCAATTTAGGTAGCCATATACTACATCTATCAAAGGCCTGTATCCACCGAGAATCAGTTGTGAACTTTGCAGGTCTGGATTTTTCTGCCTTCCCCTTCCAGTGTTCCCCACTGAGCTCTCATCCCGTTGTTCTTGGGAGTCAGTGAACCTCCAGGAACTGCATAACGGGGTCTACAGTTGGAGCCAGAAATCAGCAGAAATATCCTACCTCCCCTTC
Source organism: Gekko japonicus (assembly GCF_001447785.1). Classification (NCBI taxonomy): domain Eukaryota; kingdom Metazoa; phylum Chordata; class Lepidosauria; order Squamata; family Gekkonidae; genus Gekko; species Gekko japonicus. Next base: position 653,345 of record NW_015173693.1, on the reverse strand, counting down.
TGATGATGGAAGTCCCTTTCTGTCTTCAGAAACAAGTGGTAAGATACAAGCCAACATCTTTAGGTATCTATCATAAACTGTACATATTACATTTTCTAGCTTTTCCAATTGGACATATTGTATTCGGGAGGGACCACAGCCCAGTGGGAGAACGTTTGCTTGGCATGCAGAAAATTCCGTTCTCAGCTTCTCTGGGTAACAGGAACAGGTAGTAGATGATGTGAAAGACTTCTGCCTAAGGCCCTGGAGAGCCATTGCCGGCGTGAGTAGACAATATTGATTTCCATGGACCAAGGGTCTGATTCAATATAAGGCAGCTTCCTGTGTTCTTATGCTTATGTATGGGTTTTATATGATATTTATGTAATGCATTGTTTACACATTGTTCAGAGAACATTCTAAATACATTTGATATGATTTGACTTGACCTCGTATGATGTACCTGCTTCAAGCTCTCAAAAGAACAGCAACTATATTTAATAGAGAAATAAATACCCAGTTATTTCCCATTTCTGGGTAGATGAAGCTTACCTCAGTTCTTGTTTTAACTACATGTCATTTAATTTTTAATTTTATTAGTTCGATTTATACCCTGCCCTTCCCACCAAAGTGGGCTCAGGGCAGCTTACATAAAATGTATATAAATACAATTAAAAAATACATAAAACATTCAAGAACAATCAAAACCCATTTTCAAAGTGCTGGAAACAATTAAAGTGCAGAGCAGAAATTCCTAAAACCAACTGTACCACCATAGGTCATTTCGGGGGGATCGCGGGGGATCGCAGTTCCCCCGGGTGAGGTATGGGGGGCGGGGCACATGACGAAGCCCCGCCTCCTGCTTCCGGCCACCCCGCTTCCGGCCCTCATTCAGCCAGGAGGAGGCAGGAGAAGAGGCAGGAGAAGAGGGAGGCCCTCCCTGCCTCTCCCCAACCCTGCCTGCCTGGGGCCAGGGAGGACCTTTGCGGGGCTTCCTTGCACTCCTGCCGGCCTTGCAGGTCCACCGCCGGGCCCCTCATGGGGCTCGGCAGTGGAGCTGCAAAGCTGGCGGCGGCTGCCAGGACCGTTGGGGGCAGGGTGTGTGGCCTTATGACACACTTCCCGTGATGTCAGGGGGTGTGTGGCCTTATGACACACTTCCGGTGATGTCAGGGGGTGTGGCATATGCTAATAAGTTATGCTAATGAGTTCCCCTAGCTCTTTTTCTACGAAATGACCCCTGTGTACCACTACTTAGGGATTGGCCCTGGTGGTATTCTCAATCAGCTCAATCTGATCACATAACTTATGTGGCGAGATAGACTGACTGACTGCCAATTAGGCTGAAAGTGGTAGAACCAGGGCACAGGGTGCAGGGTTACTCCTCGGTGTTTAAGGCGGCTCCTAATCGAAAGCCTGGTGGAAGAGCACTGTCTTACTGCTGAACTGTAAAAGATCCCGCAGGGCTCTGATCTCCTCCAGGAGCTCATTCCACCAGTATGGAACTGCCACCGAGAAGGCCCTGGCCCTGGTTACCACCAGTCTAGCGTCTTTGGGGCCCAGGAGGGCCAGCCGGTTTTGAGCCCCTGACCACAGTGCTCTCTGGGGAACATATGGGGAAAGGCGGTCCCTCAGGTTTTGGGAACCCACCAAGGCTGAGACAGAAGTTGATAGCCTTGGGATGTTTTCTTGCTTCTAGTATAACCTTATCTGCATAGCCACACTATTAATTTGTATTGCCATTATAAATGTTTGAAGACAGCAGCCTGCTTAGAGAAGGAGAAGACAGGGAAAGGTTCCCTCGGGCACATTCATCTGCAGGATCCAACCTTATATGGAACTGTGTTCTTCAAAAGCAGAAATTCCTGCAAGGATTATTTTTTTTACTACTTGCTACAAACACATTATAATTTTTAGTCACTTTCTTTTAGCAGATTACAAAAGTTTGCATATGAAAAAATGGAAATAAAAAAGTGATTTCCCCCTCAAGTACTTGTGAGGAAAGAGAACCACGAAGCACAGCCCTTATATTTTTTTTCTTTTTGAAACGTTTTCTGTATTAACTGGGGGCATGAAAAAGGAAGAGGAGAGCTACAGGCTCCTTCCACAAAAGTACTCATTTTTCACCTTCCGCCATAAACCAGCTGTATTTGGAAACACACTCAGATTTAAATATTAATGAGTGGTTTAATGTGCCATCCTGCTGGGCTCTGTGCAAACACACTTTTGGAATCCTGTGTCAGAACATACATTGCATCAGTGCTCCCTGTCAAACATCATTTGACTAACTCAAAATCCAGCCAGCTTTCAGTGTCACGCCGTCTGAAGCGCCATCTTTCCCCGATGTGTGCAAGCCTGAATGCATTCAGAAATATTTCCATGGAGTGAAAGAGACTGCGAAGATGGGCACTCACAAGGCTTCCCAAAGCAAGTTGATCTTCAAATATTTAAGGAAAATCTGCCACGGAGCACTTTCCTCTTCTGCTAAAGACTCCGGTTTGCTCGAGAGCAATGGGGGCCTTGAGTAAATGGAAGTTTTTGCGGAAGAGGAAGGGCTCTTCCACATTCTGATTTTCATCACTTGTGTGTTCCTATTCCTTCAGGGTTGCTTTCTTTTCCAATGTGTTTTGCGCTCTCTAGTAGTCAGTTCAATATTACATCACTATATGTCCAGCCAGAAATACGCCAGACATACAGTGATGAAATATCAAATTGACCACTAGAGGGAGCAAAACACATATAGAAAAGGGGGGGAAGACACAAAGCAACAGGGACACACGAAAGACAAAAATGAGAATGCGGAAGAGCCCAGAGTGCACTCTGAGGCAGAAACTATCAGGTATGTGCGGAACTCATTCATGAGTTCCAAGCCTTGTGTGAATAATTCTCATAACAATGGTCATCTGGCTCTGCTGTTGCCTGGGCTGTTCCTCCACAAGATGTCTCTCCCCTCTCCACTCTGCCAAAGTGACAGTTCTACTGGAGCTCTGAGTCATCTTTGGAGGCCCTCTTTTGAGTGCTCCCACCTTCTGAGATTAGGATGATGCCAGCCCAGGAGAGGGCCTTCTCAGTCAGGAGTGGCACCAAAACTCTGGAACTTTCTCCCCAGGCCCACTCATCTATCTTTTTCTGTTGCCACCTTCTGTCAGTGAGTGAAGACTTTTTTTGTTTCATTTGGTGTTCTTTCTGTGATTCCTCCACCCTGTCCAATGTTTTAATTGTTGTTTTTCCATTTTTTAAAATATATTTTAGTTCTGGTTTTAATTGTTTTTTTATGGCTTTCAAGACGTGATTTTATTTTGTTAGCTGTTTTGGTGGCCTTATCGAGGGCAGAAAGGGCTGGGTATAAATTTTGTAGATGAAATAAATAAATGAAAGAAAAGTTCATCCTGACCTCAGTGTAGCCTTCTCTCCTAAACCTGGGAGGAGAGAGGGAGCTCCAGTTTCCAAGGTCCTACTGCTTAGGATAATGATCTCTAAAAATGGTGAGGGAAATATCAAATGTTTTCAGTAAGACTGAAATTTCTCTGGAGCATTTCATACTTCTCTCACTGATGCCAAATGTCACCAGAAGCAACATTCAAGAGGCATTTGGAGGGCCATAAACAGGTGAGAAGAATTATTTTTGTTGTTGTTCAGTCGCACAGTCGAGTCCGACTCTTCGCGACCCCATGGACCAGATCACGCCAGGCTGGAGATTTCCCAGGATGACACCTGCTCTCCAGACAACAGAGATCAGCTCCCCTGGAGAAAATGGCAGCTTTGGGAGGGTAAACTCTATGGCATTATAACCTGATAAGCTCTCATTCCTGCCCAAATCCCGCTCTCCCCAGGATCCACCGCCCAAAATCTCCATGTATATCCCAAGTGGGAGTTAGCAACCTAGGAAAGATCTGGGGCTTCCTTAAAGTTCCTGAGCTGTTATGTCTCAGCAGGAACCTCTGAGTTCATTCCAGCTTTGCTTTCGGCAAAATGTTAGTGGCAACTCTATGGCCAATTATAATATCATTTCATATATAAAAAAAGAATTCATTTTATATCAAGCGCACATCTTGGTGTTTTATCCACAGTTGCGGCAGAAGCACTATCTCTCCCCCTCCCCCAACACCCTTGCCATATGTATAACCAACTGTTCTTTCTTTTCAAATCGTCCTTCAGTCAGACCACTCTTTGCGATTTTCGTTCTCGCAAAGTATTTAAAACCTGATCTTTCCAGATGATGAGCTGGCTCTTGGCAGGAAGAGGTGTCTTCTGAAACAAAGAGCCCTTGGCGCATGCAAGGAATTACACAAGCAATCGAAAACGACAGTGTTGAGCTAGAGAGCGAAATTCTGAAATTCTCCTAGAGTGTTTTCCTGGCCAAGGAAAATATTTGCATTTGTTTATCCCCAGTTGTTGAAATGTGCGTGCTTTATCTTCATGCCTGCCAGGGGACAGTAAAAAAGCAGGGAACTAGTTAATTGGGTCTATTGCTGGCAAGAGTCCATCTTGAAAACAAGAATAATAATTTAAAAATCCCCTTATGATACATTCTAGTGAATCTTAACGTTAGGTCAGCCAAGTATGCTCATTCACTGTGACGGACACAGTAAGAGGCTGTTTTCACCGCTCAAGATATACATAATGAATCTGAGTTATCTGTTCAGCGACATGAGAGTTTTCCGGCAGCAAGATGTGAATCTAGCCCGTGAACTTGGAGTTTTCATGTCTTAAATTTCGTCACGGAACAGACATTTCCCAAGGATCTAATCTATTTGATTTGTTAGCAAGCATGAGTTCCAGTTTCATATTTTAATTTTATTTCCAGCTCCCCAGCAGATAATGAATAAAAGAGCTGTAAATAAAGGTTTTTGTGCTGCCCTATAAACTACAACAAGGCAAGATGAACAGGGCCTTAAATTCTTCGATCTTACTCCTGCCCACCCTATTGGTGTCCATCAAAATCTGAGACGCCATACAAAGTCAGTCTGAAAGGCCCTCAAAATTGAGTTCCTGAGAGATGGGGGACCTCTAGGAACAGGACCGGGGAGGGCACTTCAGGCTGCCATGGAAGGGGAGGCAAGAAAGTGGCATTCTGTGAGTGGAAATCCTTCTGCCAGGGGGAGAACTCCGGTGGGATCTAAGCCATAAGTCTCATGTGGATGAACACAAGTTGATATCACTATTGTTTAGCTTTCATGGCAGTTCTACGATTTACAGATTGTGGCACTGCAAAATATCTACTTTTTTATTTCACCAGGTAACATCTGGGTAAAGGTAAAGGTAAATGTTCCCTTGCTCGAAAGCCAGTCGAGTCCGACTCTAGGGTTGCGGTGCTCATCTCCGTTTCAAAGCTGAAGAGCCAGCGCTGTCCGAAGACGTTTCCGTGGTCATGTGGCCGGCATGACTAAACACCAAGGCGCACGGAACGCTGTTACCTTCCCATCGAGGTGGTACCTATTTACTTGCAATTTCTTGCTTTCGAACTGCTAGGTTGGCAGGAGCTGGAACTAGAGACGGGAGCTCACTCTGTCTTGCGGCACACTCGGGTCTCGAACTGCTGAATTACTGACCTTCCACAGCCTGCAGTTCAGCGTCTTAACCACTTGAGCCACCGCAGCTCCTGGGAGGGGTGTGTCAATGCCCTTCCCAAAGCCCATGCTTTAATCCTATTGGCATATTCCCCTGAAGCTGCAGTTTCTTCGAAAGAGGGAAATGTCAGAATATTCTATCAATGGTGCAGTTAGGTCATTTTCGACTGTTGAATTGATAAGGGGGGGTGCTGCCTCAATAATGTCAGGTACTACAATTCCCAAAATGAACTGGGGGACGTGGAGGTGGATAGGATGTTGTTCACCTGTCTCTAGCTACCACCTGCATTCCTCTCCCATGCAAAACTGGGGTAGCTGGAACCCTGAGATTTGTCCCCAAATCCAGCCTTGACATCACAAATGAGCTGTAGATTTTCATGGAAACCATAGTTTCACCCTCTGTAATTATGACAACAATCCTGCAAGGTAGGTGTCACTTCGTAGAAAAAGAGGTGCAGGAGCTCATTAGCATAACTCATTAGCATAACTTATTTGCATATGCCACACCCCGTGACATCACCGGAAGTGTGTCAGAAGGCAACACCCACCGCTCAGGCTCCCACTGGACTGTTCTGGATTGCTAGCTATTGGTGGTGGTAAGGAACGTGCAGATCTGTGCTTGCAGAGGAGGGAGAGCTTGTACCTGAATAAAACTTGGTCTTAAAGGTGCCACTGGACTGTTTTGGACCGGGGAGCCGGTGGGGTGGGGGCTCTGCAATTTACCTGGCTTCTTCTTGCTCTGACTGAGGGCTGCTGGGAGCAGGGGGTGGGGCTTGTTGCGTGTGCCCGTCCCCTGGGCTCTTTACTGCCGGAGCTCCGCTCCTGTGTGCTCCTGCAGGAAATGACCCCTGCTGCAAGGTAGGCGAGCACCATCTTTTATATAGGTTGGCTAGAGGAAAAGGAGTTTTCCTGAAGCTGCCGAGAAGGTTTATGGCTGAGATGAGATTTGAGCTGTGTCCTTTGCAGACTATGGTCCTTTCTGCATTTGCCCACCACTCTGGATTTTCTCAGTGTTTGAGTCCAGGCAATTTAAGTCCAGGGCAAAACAGCATCCAAGTAACCCGGGGCAACAGCAGGCTGAAAGTGGGTGACCACTGAAGGGAGGGAATGTAATACAGAATGGGGGGAAAGCCAGGAATAAAAAGAAGGTTGAACTCGATTTTAGTGCAGAATGGGGGGGGGGACCTGGATTAAAAAGAAGGTTAACTTAGATTTTATTGCAGAATTTTTTGGAGGACACCACGGTGAACATGAATTAAAAGGAGAGTGCCGAAAGGACCTGTCTTCTTAGCTAGTACTGTATACCAGCTCTCTTTGCCATGGCATTCATCCCCATCATGAGGATACAGTTCACCCCATGGAGTTTGCCTGATTTACTGTGGCCTTTGCTACTTGGAAGCCTTGCTGCAGTGGGCGTGAGGTCACATTTCCTGGCACATCTAATTCACAGTGCAGGTACTTGACGGTTTGTACGCTAGAACGATAAAGCTCCCACTGACAACGAAGAAGCTGTTTCAGCCCCTCTTCCTTTGAAGATAATTAATTCTGCTAGAGAATGGAAGAGAAACAGTTTGCCTTCACGGTGTCCAGCAAATGCTACCAGCGTTTTGTATATTCCTTTTTCTTTTCTTTTTTAATGTGTTTCCATGCTGTCTGACTCTTCAATTAACAAAATGCCTGGGATAAGACACGAGCAGAGGCGACCCCCTTCTTCCAAAATAAACATACGGATGAAATAGATCAATTGCTTTCTCCCCCTTCATTGCAAAAGCAGGGCAGGTAGAAACATACGTGGAAAGAGCGTAGACCGCTATTGCATGTGGCGTCAGAGTCATAGCATCAAGAGGGCATAGCAGTGCTCTCGCCATAAATGGTTTACACCACCAAACATGGCCAGTCCCTCCTAGCATATTGTGCCATTATTGACTGATCGATTTGCTGCTGGCTAGCTTTCCTGATCTGGGATAGCAAGCAGGGATTTGGTGAATGTCCCAAATCAAACTGAAAACCAAGGATGTGCATGCCACTGCTGTGGAAGGTCAGTAGGTCAGCAGTTCAAGACCCGGGTGCCGCAAGACGGGGTGAGCTCCTGTGTCTAGTTCCAGCTCCTGCCAACCTAGCAGTTCGAAAGCAAGAAATTGCAAGTAGATAAATAGGTACCACTTCGGTGGGAAGGCAACAGCGTTCCGTGCGCCTTGGTGTTTAGTCATGCCAGCCACATGACCACGGCAACGTCTTCGGACAGCGCTGGCTCTTTGGCTTTGAAACGGAGATGAGCACCGCAACCCTAGAGTCAGATTCGACTGGCGTTCGAGCAAGGGAACCTTTACCTTTACCTTTTTTTAGCTTTCCTGATTTGGGATAGCAAGCAGGGATTTGGTGAATGTCCCAAATCAAACTGAAAACCAAGGATGTGCATGCCACTGAAGCATTTCTATCTCTGTGCTCATTCCCATACTCTATATCCCAGTGCCTTCCCAAATCTCGGAGCCATTGTCACAAACTGCCCAGCCTCGGACCAGAGGTCCCTGAATGTGGTCCAGGGTCTCTCTTCCTGGTTCTTCACAGGCTGCCTCTTTAAAAAAAAAAAATACACAAACATACCCCAGCGAGCCCCCTCAAATCTGTGCAGACCTAGACCCCTGCCTTCCCTGTTATTCCACCCTCCTGGCCCTCCCTGATACTTCCCAACTCCCAGCATCTCTGCAAAGCCCTTTCCACATTTGCCTGCCACTCTGGTGTTCCAGTCGAGGCAATTTAAGTCCAGGGCAAAGCAGCATCCAAATAACCCGGGGCAACAGCAGGCTGAAAGTGGGCTGACCACTGAAGGGAGGAAAGGTAATACAGAATTGGGGGGGGGGACTCGGAATAAAAAGAAGGTTGAATTTGATTTCAGTGCAGAATTGCTTGGAGGACCCCGCGATGAACATGAATTAAAAGGGGAGAGCAGAAAGGGCCCCTTTGAAATCCTGTCCTCATAGTCCTCCGTTCCTGTTAACAAGTCTTTACACGAGTCTAAGTCCTTAGGAGCTGATTAGCTGTCTGTCCTGGGTATCCCGCCCACCCAGCGGTTCGAAAGCAGACGTAACATCCATGCAAGTAGATAAATGGGTACCCACCCTTAGAAGGGTGGGGGGCACCCTCCTCTGGCGAGGCGTGTGGAGGCGACGGCAATAGCAACGGAGACGGCGGCAATGGCGGAGTACCGGCGGTGGAAGCAAGGCAGCATGGCGACGCGGCAGCAGCGAGCGGTGAGCAGCGGGATCGCAAAAATGCGCCAGAAGAACAACAGCTCGATACCGCCGGGAAGGAAGCCAGCCAGACCGGAATAAAGAGACATCTACCTCCACCTGGGGTGCCGGTAGGCTGTCCCATTCCCCGTGGAAAAAATGTGGCCTTAGTTAGGGTTAAAATTGTGACTAGCACCCTTCATGTAAACCGCCCAGAGACCCCTACAGGGGTTAGGACGGTATATCAAGTTGAATAAATAAATAAATAAATAAATAAATAAATAAATAAACAGTGCATCCTGACTCTCCAGCCGCCTCTCCCTCCACCTGAGTTCTTTCAGCCTTGTTTCAAGTTCTCGACTGCTTGTTTGGACCTTTCATTGACAGCTGCTGCTCACTCATGGCATGGGTGTCTATAACTCCATCCCCACTGTGGGAGAGTTCCAGCCACCAAGTGGGTCCATCAAGCTCCATCAGTCTGCCACAGCCATTTTTAACTGGTGGCAGCCAAGTCTAGTCTATCAGCATGGGTACCACCACCTCTTCTAAAGAATTACATCCCCCAAGGTGGTTTTCTGGTGCCTCACCAAGTTAAGTGTGTACAAAGCTGTATGGGCTCAATTCCATTATTTTTGTTCATGTGTTGGTTCAGGCATGAAAATAGTGCCTGAGAAGCCTCAAAGGTCAAGCTACAGCAGATATAATCTGTATCCAAACAAATATATGTATTATATAGTGTAAAAAATAATGTAATTAAAAACATCTGGGACATTGAAATCCTTCTTATATAGTTCTTCTGTGTATTCTTTCCACTTCTGCCTAATCTCTTCTGCTTCTGTTAGGTCCCTACCGTTTTTGTCCTTTATCATGGCCAGCTTTGCATGAAACGTTCCCTCGATTTCTTGAATTTTCTTGAAGAGATCTCTTTTGTTGTTCAGTCGCACAGTCGAGTCCAACTCTTCACAACCCGATTGACCAGATCACACCAGGCCTTCTGGTCTTCTGCCGTCCTCTGAAGTTGGCTCAATTTCATGTTCGTTGCATCGATGACACTGTCTAACCATCTCATCCTTTGCCGTCCCCGTCTTCTTTGACCTTCAATCTTTCCCAGCATCAGGGTCTTCTCCAGTGAGTGCTCCCTTCTCATTTGGTGGCCAAAGTATTTGAGCTTTATTTCATTATCTGGCCTTCCAGGGAACAGTCAGGGTTGATTTCTTTGAGGATTGACTGATTTGTTCTTCTTGCAGTCCAAGGGACTCTCAAGAGTCTTCTCCAGCACCATAATTCAAAAGAATCTATTCTTCGGCGCTCAGCCTTCTTTATAGTCCAACTCTCGCGGCCATACATGACTACCGGGAATACCATTGCTTTGACCATGTGGACTTTTGTTGGCAGGGTGATGTCTCTACTTTTTATCATGCTGTTTAGGTTCGCCATCGCTTTCCTCCCAAGGAGCAGGCGTCTTTTAATTTAATTCCTCATATAAGACCATGTTAAAGGTCGTTCTTTCATTTCTGCATGCTGACATATGTTTAATGAGTTCTTTCATCTTCCTTCTCGCCCTTCACTCCGCTCTGGTTACTTATCTTCTGTTTCCATTTGCATGGCGTTCACAGGATAGCAACACACAGTATGGGGACTTCAGTCCTCATTGCTTGGCATTTCAGTGTGTCAAACAGGACCACAATCAGCGGAAACACTGGGTTCCCAGGAGAGAAACTGTTCTTGTTTCTTGTTCCAAATCTAGCAGACGCCGAAAGGGCTATGTAACTCACAAGGAGTTTTGTACTCCTGAGATTTCCAACCCAATTTTTACTGAAGCAGAGCCAAAATACAAACATCAGGTGACGAGGAGAATCACAGGACTTGATCTGAAAATCTGAGATTCCCAATGCAATGAAGGCAAAATATTTCAGAGGCTGAACTGAAGAATGTGTGCCACTGCAACTTTGTGATCGTCTGCTTGGCTAATCAGTGACTGGAATTGACTTGAGGATGGAGAGACACAATGGCTGATACCCACTGGAGTTCTTCCACAAGCAGAAAGTTTTCCGCTCTGGGAGCACAACGTTCTCATCTCCATGCTCCCGTGGCAGCACAAAATGGCACCCGAATCCCATTCTGACCATTTCAGGAATAAAGTCATGCTCTAAGGGCAGAAATCCTCCCACCAGCGGAAAAACTTCGGTGGATTTAAACCAATGAACGAAAAGAGATCTAAACCCATGATACCAAAAAAAATATAACTCCTTGCCAAAACTACTGTAATGTTTAGAACATAAGAGAAGCCAATGTTGGATCAGGCCAATGGCCCATCCAGTCCAACACTCTGTCACACGGTGGCCAAAAATACCAGGTGCCATCAGGAGGTCCAGAAGTGGGGCCAGGACACTAGAAGCCCTCCCACTGTTGCCCCCCCAAGCACCAAGAATACAGAGCATCACTTGCCCCAGACCAAGAGTTCCTATCTATACCTTGTGGCTAATAGCCACTGATGGACCTCTGCTCCATCAGTAATATTGTAATTTGTAATATTGTAATCTCCCTCTCCTGTGTGGTAGTCACAATTTGAATCAGACCTTCATGTGCCTGCTGTTCACGGAAATATAGATTGGGGGCTTCATTTGTGGAATCCCCTGTACCAAGATCTGACTTTGCTCTGAGACAGTCAAATGCTGTAAATCAGAGAACCAGATCTGGGAGGATCTATCCCAGGGAAACTACCAATGAATGAGTAAATTATTATTATGATTATTTATTTAATTAATTAATTTATACCCACCCCAGGAATTTTGAACATTTTTAAAGGAAAAGTTGACATTGTATTGTAAACTGGGCCATAAAGAGTAATTCATCAGTCACGAAGAGGGACCAAAAGAACAAAGTTGGAGTCCAGGGGCACCTTTAAGACCAACAAAGTCTTCTGGGTATAAGCTTGTGTGTGCATGCACACTTCTTCAGATACATTGAAACAGAGTCACCTCACCAACCATTACATATAGGTAGAGGGTAAGAAGGATGTTGCCAGGAAGGGCCAATCAGAGCTAAGATTGGATAAAGGCAATTGGTAAGACCTGTGAATAGCAGCAAATATAACTAAGATTAGGGGGGTGTATGGAAAGATAGATAGATAGATAGATAGATAGATGATAGATAGACAGACAGATAGATAGACAGATAGATAGATTCAACAAAGTATTTAATTGAAAATTACGTTTAGTTTCGGGATTATTTTGCAAGTATGATAAAAACCAGTAGTAGAAGAAGAAGAGATTGAATTTATACCCCGCCCTTCACTCAGAGCCTCAGAGTGGTTTACAAACTCCTTTCCCTTCCCCTCCCCACAACAGGCACCCTGTGAGATTGGTGGGGCTGAGAGAGCTTGTTCGAAAACTGCTCTTTCAAGAACAGCTCTGACAGAACTATGGCTTGCCCAAGGTCATCCAGCAGCTGCGAGTGGAGGAGTGGAGAATCAAACCTGGTTCTCCCAGATTAGAGTCCGCGCACTTAACCACTACACCAAACTGGTTGAGGACCAGGTGATGATACACAGCTATGCAGGCTGCAGGTATGACCTACTGCCCTGTCTCCCTTGTAACACATTGATTTTTGCTAGGACACAGTTTGCCTTTCAAAATGAAACTGCTATGGGTTGGACCTCAGATTGCCCATGGCTGGCAACCAGTGGGAGACCTACTGGCATGTGGAGTGGACACTCTGGCAATATCTTTTCCAGCATGACCTGGAAGTGATGTCATCACATAGGTTACACTGGTAGTGATGTTACCATGTGGCCAGCGGTTCTTCCCCCACTTTACCTACTGAGTGGGTGGCAGGGAAACAGGCCTGTTGGCAAATGGTCTCTTGCCAACATAGGAGACATGGCAGCCCTAACTGGACCCAAACACTTCTCCCCTGGTGAATGTGGTAGGAAGATTTCACTCTTGACCACCACTCAAAATGGCTATGTTGAGGATTATGGGGTCAGTGTGGACAAAAGTCATTTGAAACAAGAGCTGTAAGAAAGAAACTTGGGTGAGATTGAGTGAAAAAGCTCACTGAATCTAACCATATGGTTTCATTCTGACTAGAAAACTACAGATGTTGATGCCCAGTTGAAACCAATTGCCAATAAATCTTGAATCCTACATAGTGCTGATATGGAGGTATAACAAAGAATATTCCACATGAAGTCATTTTTCACTTCTGAATATCTGCATTTCTGTCTTTCAGGTACCATCATGGAGGTTTTGACTTCATGTGTTGTTTAAAATAAAACTGAGAATCAGTTGATAATCTTTCAGGTTAATTTAGTACAAATATTTGCCAACACCACCATGTTAATAAGCTGACCGTTTGGGTGGTAGAAATCCATCAATTCAGTGGTTTCTGAAGCCAGAAGAAAGCAAGAGAATTCTATATCAATATTCAGTGTGTTATGCTGAAGTCAGAATATGTACATGTGCTAAAACACATTCCTTGGAATAAATGCCACCCCAGATACTCTGGCCCGGGATCTGGATGCCATGGCTGCATGGTTAAAGCAGAGTCAACTGAAACTGAGTCCAACAAAGACGGAGGTCCTGTACCTGGGTCACGAGGCAATGGGGCCGGTGATCCATCTCTCAACTTTCGATGGAGCACCATTAACACCTGCACTTTAAGTAAAGAGTCTGGGTGTGACCTTGGATGTCTCACTCACAATGGAGGTCCAGTTGCCAGATCTGTATTTCTTCATCTGTGGCAAGTCAGGCAACTGGTGTCCAACCTTTGCCTCCACAATTTAGCTACCATGATCCATGCAACAGTCACCTCCAGGCTGGATTACTGTAACTCGCTTTACACAGGGCTACCCTTGAGACTGATCTGGAAACTGCAGGTGGTCCAGAATGCAGTGGCGCATGTCCTCACAGGGACACAATCGAGAGCACAGATACACCCAGTGCTCTGACAGCTGCACTGGCTCCCAGCTGAATTCCAGATCAAGGTTCTGTTTTTGACATTTAAAACCCTGGGACCAACATATCTAGAGAACCCTCTCTCCCAATATATCCCCCGAAGGGCCTTGTGCTCTCTGTCCAACATCTACTGGTGATCCCTGGCCCAAAAAAATGTACACAAGGGGCGATTTCTCACTAGAGCTGCCTCGCAGCACAGCGCCATTTGCCCCAACACAAACGTGTCAATTTCACACCTGAGGCTGTGGGGCTGCATTTTACTCGGGGCTTCGCCCGATTTCCTCCGCAGTTTCATGACCCTCAAAAACCAGGATCACGAAACTGCGGAGGAAATCGGGCGAAGCCCCGAGTCAAAATGCAGCCCCGGAGCTTCGGATGTGAAATTGACATGTTTGTGTCGGGGCAAACGGTGCTGTGCTGCGAGGCAGCTCTAGTGAGAAATCGCCCTTAGCCTCGTCCAGAGACAGAACATTTTCAGCTCTGGCACCAGCCTGATAGAACACTCTCCCTAGTGAGATCTGGGATCTGATGTTCCACCAGGCCTATCGCTGAGGCGGCATTACAATGGCCTTCCTTGCTCTCCTTTAGCTGCTTTGCTTTAATCCATTATAGCAGTTTCCACACCCACTCAGTTACCTTGTCCTGTTCCATGTTTTTTGGCCCATTAAATTATGCAGTTTGCATCACTTAATGCTTCGTGTATTGGTATTGGTATTAATTGATAGATTTTAAGGACTGTGCTATTTTTAACCTTTGTCTACTTTAAGAAGAAGAAGAAGAAGAGATTGGATTTATACCCCGCCCTTCACTTGGAGTCTCAGAGCGGCTTACAAACTCCTTCCCCTTCCCCTCCCCACAACAGGCACCCTGTGAGGTAGGTGGGGCTGAGAGAACTCTGACACAAACTGCTCTTTTTCAAGGACAGCTGTGCCAGAGCTTGTGACTGACCCAAGGTCACATCAGCAGGTGCAAGTGGAGGAGTGGGGAATCAAACCCGGTTCTCCCAGATTAGAGTCCGCACACTTAACCACTACACCAAATGTCGTAACCCACCTTGAGCCTGCTGTGTGGGGAGGGAGGGCCAGAAATAAAATAAAATAATAAAAATTTCAACAAGATTATCCATTAACTCTTAATGTCTCATGCAGTTTATCTCATACAACGTAATTTTTATGACATGGCATGTATGTGAGCCTACACTGTAGAATAAACATATCTCCGTAAGAACAGCAATGAATTAATGTCTAACGTGCATCGGTTAACTCTCGAAAAGGTTAAAAACATCCCATTCAGAAATATCACAACCTGACTTTAATGACCAGGTAATGGGGTGACAGTTGCAATACCGATTTTGTGTGTGTGTGTGTGTCTAATAGCATCCCATACAAAAAGATCAGTTGGCTCAATGTTGCCACTTATCTCAAAGATGAGAATATGTCTAACAACAGTACAAGAGAGGCTAATAACAGGTCCAGCTTAGTCTTGGGAGAAAATGAACTGAGAAGTGCTGCCGACTCCATTTGGAAAGGGAAACAAGGAACAATCTGTATGGGAGGAATCAGGCAGAATGGAACAGGACGGGGGGGGGAGGGGACAGGAACAGCTTACATAAGAAGAAGAGTAGGTTTTTATATCCCACTTTCCTTTACCTTAGGAGCTGCGGTGGCTAAAGTGGTTAAGATGCTGAACTGCAGGCTGTGGAAGGTCGGTAGTTCAGCAGTTCGAGACCCGAGTGTGCCACATGACGGAGTGAGCTCCCGTCTCTAGTTCCAGCTCCTGCCAACCTAGCAGTTCGAAAGCAAGAAATTGCAAGTAGATAAATAGGTACCACTTCAGTGGGAAGGTAACAGCATTCCGTGCATCTTGGTGTTTAGTCATGCCGGCCCCATGACCATGGAAATGTCGTCAGACAGCGCTGGCTCTTCGGCTTTGAAACGGAGATGAGCACCACAACCCTAGAGTCAGATTCGACTGGCTTTCGAGCAAGGGAACCTGTACCTTTTTTTACCTTCCTCTACCTTAAAGAGTCTCTTACAATCACAGTTCCTCTCTCCACACAGGCTCTTTGTGAGGTAGGTGGGTTGAGAGAGTTCTGAGAGAACTGGGATTGGCCCAAGGTCACCCAGCAGGTTTCCTGTGAAGGAAGCGTGGGGATCAAACCCGGTTCCACAGAGTAGAGTCCGCTGCTCTTCACCATGACACCCTGCTGGCTCCCAGCAATGTGAAGGTTGTTTGCAAGGTTACCTGTTCAGATGCAGTGGGAAGTTTGGAATTTGCATGTCAAAGCTTTGTTTCATTTTTTTTTTTTAAAAAAACAGTGTCACATAAATTGTGGGCCCTGGGGTTTAAATTTCACAGATGTCTAAGCTCATTTAAAAATTAAAGTTCAATAATCTGTACTCCACAGTCACCCGGATCGCTCTGAGCTTTCACAGCATGTCCTCTGTGGCAGTTGTTATGTTTAGGCAACAAAAATTTACCAATGTATCTTTTTCCCCACTGCCACCACTGTCTTTCCTGAATCTTTGACAGCTTTGTTTGAAAGACAAAGTGCTCTTGTCTCCTATGCATTGCTTGCTTTTTTGGATCTGTATTATTCTTGCTATGATTATGCCAGTGATGTACTGACATAAAGAATCTGCAGCACACAATTTACAAATAATAACAAAATATACAATACTCTTATTACTGGTTATTATTGGTTGATTCCCTATACCGTATGCTATTGGAATGCCCTCATCAATGTTCCCTCTATGCTGTGGAGTCTTGTGAGCAAAAATTCTACTTTGTGAGCTACTGGCATGAAAGTTGTGAGCGAGCAGTTTGGCTACTGCATAAATTAGTTTGCTCTGGAGGCACCTTTCCTGAGCTAAGACAAAAATGTGTGAGCCAGAGGCTAAAAAACTGTGAGCTAGCTCACACTAACTCAGCTTAGAGGGAATACTGGCCCTCCCTATAACTATTACTGCGATTTATGGACTGCCACTATTTTAACTAAATTTCCTTTTACCATATCAAAAAATAACGTAGGCTGTGGTCACATGCACCAGTTGAAGTGGAGAGGAAGTGAGGCGATGGGTTGCCTACAGATACAAGAGTCTGGCAAAAATCCTAAAGCGCGGGAGTTTTTGAGATTGCAACTGGGAAAGTCGGGTGAGGACGGCAAAGAATATGGAAACAGTTCTCCTTTCGATGAGGACTCTGCTTCCAAGAAGGGGGTAGCGGCCCCCAAACACGATTACCAATTGAGGATTAGAAAGGATAAAACAAACTGAAGGCTGAAGAACTCTGATTTGTGCCTTATAACCATGTCTTCATTGTTGATGCTCTTGTGTTTTTTCTCTTAACAGTGAAATTACTGGCTAAAAAGATAAATAATATAGCTTAAACAACCATGTTCAATGTAACTATAGCATTTTAGACTAACACTGATACAGGCTGTTGTAATGATCTCCTATGCTTGGGTTTTTAGTGGTTTACTTTTCTTTCTCCCTTAGTTGTAGTTTCCCCCTCCCTTTTTCATTGTAATTTATAGAAAAATGCAACAAAAAATCCCCTTCAGGGGGCCAAAAAAAAAAAAAGAGAGAGAAAGAGTCTGGCAAAAATCGACAGAAGCATTCTGTGAGAATCAATTATGGAATTTACAATAAAGAGTATTCTTTCCTTCCTTTCAACCTCCTTTGATCCAATGATCTTGAGCAGCGAATGAGGAGCTTTTATTTCTTTAAAGAAGATATGTTGTTGGAGAGGTATTTGGCCACTGCCAATGTAGTCCTTGGATTGAAGTTCAGCCAATGAACAAATAGGGGACTATGGCTGTGATCACATGCACCTTTAGATCAGACATAGGCGCAAATGCCTGATGGATCTAAAGAGTGCAATCAGACAGCAACATCTGGGAAGCATCCCACAGTCATCGACAACCCATGTTGCTCCTCTGCAGAAGTGGAGTTAAAGGACACTGGGGAAAGTCCAGCTCTAATGGGTTCTGATGGGCCACAGATGGGTTTCCCCCTGTCTGATCGTGCAAGCATGCTCTCATGCTGTTGGGATGGTCTGATCACTCCATCCTGGCTAGGTGCCGGTTTCCCCCTCCCCTCTTCTCAGTATGCATATCATCACATTCTCCATAGGGGGTCCTCAGTGTGGGGGTGCAATTCCTCATTTATGCGCATGGGAAACAAATGCCAAAAAAAACCCCACTCACCCAAACATGCAGTCTGTGTGATTGCGCAATGCCGTGTCAATTTCAACTGGGGGAAATAGGCTCGCTTCCCCTCCGCACCAAATGGCACGTTTGACTGCAGCCTCAGTAATATTTTAGTAATTTCTTTGTATTTAGAGGCCCTTGATAATCTGTTCTGATAAGAGCTGTTCTTGAAAAAGAGCAGTTTCTGTCAAGAGCTCTCTCAGCCCCACCTACCTCACAGGGTGTCTGTTGTGGGGAGGGGAAGGGAAAGGAGTTTGTAAGCCGCTCTGAGACACCTTTGGGTAGTGAAGGGCGGGGTATAAATCCAATCTCTTCTCTTCTTCTTCTTCTTCTTCTTCTTCTTCTTCTTCTTCTTCTTCTTCTTCTTCTTCTTCTTCTTCTTCTTCTTCTTCTTCTTCTTCTTCTTCATGTTACTTTTGGACATTTTATGAGGTGACCTTACCATAACAGTTCTGTATGGTGAATGGCAATGCTGAATGCTGCTGGAATTGTTTAGAAACAGATCTCTCCCCTCGCTCAGCATAATCAAGGACAAATATAGACTTTTCTCCAAACTCATAGGCTATTACCAATTTCTGCATCAACATCCTCTCTTTGCTGACTTGAATTTATTAGAGTTCTGTGCATGGATACTCTGAAAACAAATTTTGTGGGGGGCCCCAATATAATTCTTTAGATCTATGAAATACAATTATCCCCCTGCCCCACAAGCGCGCTCCTATGTTTTCATCCTAACCATCAAACATTTAAATTGAGGACATTGGTATGAATCACAGTGCAATGATGTGTAAATGTGTTGCCAGAGCAGATTTACTTATTAAACTGGTGGCAAAATGTGCATAAACACTCAAATAAATAAATAAATGGCATTGAAATGACAGCAAAAACCCTTTTCCAGATATGGTTGCTTTTTTTTAAAGTAACCATATTATGTTGCAAAGAACTATATTTCTTGGGTTTCTTTTTAGTGGGGGCTTTTTAAAGAAGAAATTGCACACATTTTATGTCAAAGGGGAGGGGAAATAAAGCCAGAAAGGTTGTCACAGACAGAAGACCAGACTTTGTAGTTTCATAGCTTTAAATTAATAAATAAATAAAGTAATAGTTGCTTTAAGAATACTTATCTATATTTCTTGGGTGGCTGTGCTGAAAAGTAAGAGATACAGGCTGCAGTCCTAAGAAGGACTTACTTCCAAGTAAGCCTGCTTAAGACTTGCTCCCACAATATAGCAGATTTGTATTTAAGATTCTATTGAGCTGCAGAGACCTTTTCATCAGGGGCCAGGTGACACAGGGGACCGATAGCTATTGGTACTCATTGGGTTCTTCAGTTGGAAGGAGGTGATATTCATGCACTGACTGTGCCCTTAGAATCATTACAGAAGTACAAACGATGGTTGTGGATCCTTCCCAAAGGCTTTATGCATTAGCAAGTTGTTCCTGATTGAACATGGGAATGGCCCAGAATGCCTGTGGGGCTGAGATTGTTTTGAATCAGCTTGAAAGTACAGAGCTACCACACTGTCCATCCGGTTGGTTGAGTGAGAGTGGATTTGTCTACTCTTCTGAGGGGACTGAGGCAGAACGTGCCTGCTCTGGCCTGCAGGCCCTATTCCATCTTGACCTCCTTGGTGTTTCTCCACACCTGGAGGAGCTTTTCTTTCATTCTCGGGGGGGGGGGACTTTTAAAATGCATAGTGGATGCTTTTGCTCAGTCCCAACCTCCCAGGAGAAAATGCATTTCTTCCCAGGGACTGATAAATCATGGACCCAAACTAGGTCCCCTCCCCCACTTCATACAGGTTTCGCACCTATCCCCTAATTCTTCACAGTCCTCATTATTATATTGATGATCAGGGTCAAACATTACTCGTTTTATACGCAAACAAAATTTGTGTTAGCGTAGGAGTTGGTACCCGTGAGTAAATTGTGGGTTTGAATACATTTATATTGTGATTCACCATAAATACAACATTGTCTAATCTGACGGGCAGTGTTCTATGGAGAGAAACCGCAGCAATTCTTGACCTTTCAACCCGTTGTCACAATTTCCATACTTCATAAATTTAACAATTAAGACTGAAACTTTTCAGCTATGTAACTTGGACTTCTACGCTGCTAGAAGGAAAATGGATGTCTGACTACCTGTTAACATGCTGAAAAATATACAGGGTGATGTTATGTGCTTTGATCAAGGTATATTTAGAGGGGGGGGGAATGGCCTCACTCCCTTTCTTCTTTTCACAGTTTGCAATAGTGATCTCTGCCAAGTTGTGGTTGGAGGACATCTCTCAGCACTTCAAAGCAATCTTTAGTATGGTAAGCCTTGAGGGCAGTTTAATCAGCATCTGAAGTAAATGAAAATCTCTTGACAAGAGCTGTTATGTGTGCCGAAAAGCAAGCCTCTGGTGTTTCGTTACAAATTCAGAGGAAGGTGATTATCTAAACCTTCAAACTGGATTTGACTTTGAACAACAATTACCGTGTACCATTATGTGAGTCGATTTTTTTTTAAAGACATGAGTTGTCCAACGACAATATTAGCTCTTTTTCCGCAAATGAGAAGCGTGCCTTTTTATTGTTGCTTAAATTCTGTTTTGAGTTAAAAACAGGAATCCGCTAGACTTCCAAAGGACATGTGAATTGTTTTGGGATTGGTTCTGAAAAGCTGGTTCTGAGATAGCTGGAACTGGACAAGAATGTACCATATCCATATGTCTCCAAGACATATTTAGAAAGGATCGGTTTGCACAAAGCAATCCCTGCTCTTAGGGATACTTGGATGAGGAGGAGGAAAAGACTTTTTCTTACAAGTGCATTATAGGGCCCTCATTGATCCCTCCCCCCCCCAAAGTGTTATATCTCAAGCAGCCCCCTTTCCCTTTGAGAGCTTTGCGGGAGCTCCTTCCTGATTAGCCAAGTGCACTTGTGCCATCTCTTTGTGCTCCTTGGTATGTTCTGTCCTGATTTCTACAGGTATATTATTTAGTAAAACCTCAGACTCTAGAAGACAATTCTGAATGCGAGATTAGGAGCACATTTGTGCATGCTAAAAGAGTAATGAGAACACTAATTGACTACACCAGGGATAATTAACTTATGTATTTCGGGTGGCTGTCCCTTTCTCCAGGTCAGTGTGGACTTTGATCTAAAGAACCGAGTTCAATTCCCCATTCCTCCTCATGAAGCCTGCTGGGTGACCTTGGGCCAGTCGCAGTGCTCTCAGAACTCTCTCAGCCCCACCTGCCTCACAAGATGCCTGATGTGGGGAGGGGAAGGGAATGTGATTGTAAGCTACTTCGAGACTCCTTAAGGTAGGGGAAAGCAGGGTATAAAACCTTCTTCTAGGTCACAGATGATTCTTATCTTAACTATCATAAATTCTGCACAGAATTTTTTTTCTGGTACTCAGGAGTGTGTACAAGCCTTTTGACCTGACAGTTATTTCTGGCATCTCACTGCCTGGTTCATATTTACAAAGTAGTGGGAGTAGAGACAGTGTAGAGAGAGTCAACAGCAGCCTGAGCATGGAATGACGCAAAGAAACAGTACAAGATTGAAATGTGGAGAGAGCTGGCCCACAGTATTGCCAGGAGTCAGACATGACTAAATGGCTAACAACGAGAGCGAGAGGGAGAGAGCAAGAGCGAGAGGGAGAGAGAGGGAGAGGGAGAGAGAGAGAGACTCAGCAGATCTGTATGTCATAGGGATGTCATCCAACCCAAACAGTTATCTTACTTAGTGTTGAATTATTATGTCATCCAAACAATTAACTTACTTTTCTGCCCAATAGAATCTTCCTGATTAGTGGTTTTTATACCGTTTTTCCAGTTTCTACCAATCATTGCACCATCTCAGGCTTCTGAAGACTTGAAACAGCCCTGGGGTGCATTATTTGTCTCAGTGGGAAAACCAAGATGAAGTGGGTTTCTGTAGCAGATGAGAGTGCCCACCCCCCAATTTCTGGTGGAGATAATGAAAGGGGGTTAGAGTGAACCCCTTTCTCCACATGCGCTACAGTCATGATCTGAATCAGGCACCACGTGTGCAGGAGCTGAGAACCTACAAACCATGTCTGATTGTCACATTCTCAGCACACAGTGTTGGAGCCCCAGGCCCCACCTGCATATTCTGTGATGGTTAAAGAGGCCACAATTGATTAATTCACAATGGTCCCCTGTCCCTCACACATCCTGTCAGACGGCCGCAGGACTGAATTGCTGTCTCCAAAGAGGAGCTCCTTTTCTTTCCTTAGCTCTGTGGTCTTGGAAGAAGAAGAAGAAGAGATTGGATTTATACCCTGCCCTTCACTACCCAAAGGTGTCTCAGAGTGGCTTACAAATTCCTTTCCCTTTCCCTCCCCACAACAGACACCCTGTGAGGTGGGTGGGGCTGAGAGAACTCTGACACAACTGCTCTTTTTCAAGGACAGCTGTGCCAGAGCTTGTGACTTACCCAAGGTCACATCAGCAGGTGCAAGTGGAGGAGTGGGGAATCAAACCCGGTTCTCCCAGATTAGAGTCCGCACACTTAACCACTACACCAAACTGGAAGACACTTTACTTTTAATATCTCTGCTCTGGAGCAAAGGCAGCAGCCGGACAACCTCTGGTGCTAGGTATTTGAGTCTGCTCAGGTAGTTGTAATTGGATCGCCCCCTTTGCCAAGGAGGAGGCCATTGTGATGATTCTCCTTGCTTCTGGAACATGGAGAGGGGTTCTGTTGCCAGGGTGAAGCCCTCAATAGAAAGGAACAGAACAGTCATGAAAAGTCTCAGTTGGGCGAGGACAGGGGAAGGCCGTGGAGTCCGGTAGCTTCTCCCTAAGTCTTGTCAGAAGAAGGCAGCTTGCCACTAAGTCCCAGTCCTATGACCAGGAGCTGTTTCAGGATGGAGAATTCCTGGATTCTGAGGAGAATTGTCAAGGTAAGCAGCTATAAAAGGGGATTAAAGAGATTCATGGAGGATAAGTCTATCTATGGCTACTAGCCATAGTGGCTGAGAGGAACCTCCACATTCAGAGGCACTAATCCTTTACCTTCCACAGCCAGGAGGCAACATCAGGGGAAGGCCTTGGTCTCTATGCCCTGTTGTTGGCTGTCCAGAGGAACTGGTGGGCCACTGGACTAGATGGACTATTGGTCTGATCCAGCAGGGCTTTTCTTATGTTCTTATGTTCTTAATTCTGATATTAAAAGCCCCACTCAAGTTTTTAAAACCACAAATCCCCCAAATCTCAATTGCTTTTTTTAGCTCTAACTACTTTGCCACTTTGGTGGTTACTTAAGGACTTTGGTTAAATATTTAGAAGCCGCCGTAGCATGGTTTTCTAGCCTTTTGGATAAGCGTTGTGTTTGCTGCCTCAAAGCACTCCTGGAATAGAAAAAACCCCAGCATTAATTGGGGCTACTAATACCTTCATCTCTCTCTTGATATTCCTCTAGGCGGAGAAATCTATCCCAACAACATTATTATTTCTCCATTAGCTTTTCCCCAGACATCACCTCTAATTAAAAAACTCTGTATTTTACAAAGAAGTCAACGATCCTGTCCTTTTAGATGCTTCACTTTTCAACCCTAAGGTGGAATTCCATTTTCCAGTGACATTTACATAATTGTCCAAAGAGCAGCAAATTCCACTGAGTTCTTTCAATACTGACAAATTTTCACTGATGATCCACAACCTTAGTGATATTAATCTTCTCTTGTGTGTCAAGTAGCATTCCAGATGTTATTTATAAATCTTCTGGTGTCTTCTGTCTTGGTGGTTACCACATGTGAACATGGATATTGTAAAATCCTACAAAATGTAGGCCTGGTTTGTTGGCAATGGCAGGCGGGGTCCTGATGATGCAGTTGCCCATCATTTTCAATCAACGCCCACTTGTATTGTTAAATATGGCTGGAGCTGACATATAACAAGAGATAACCTGTCAAAGAATTCTGTGTGGAAGAAAGGAGTTGTTCTTCCAATAATAAAGTGTTTGCTGTATCAGAGGGATCTGTTTACAGAAAATAGAGTGGAGCTATCTGATGTTGTCAGGTATACAACCCCAAAGATATTTCGTTACTCACAGGATTGGGGGGGGGGGAATGTGATGTTGAAGTTTTGGTGATTGGAAGGTGAAATTTGACCCTAAAAAACAATTGTGAGGGGTCCAATCTGGAATGGAGACAGGAGGTTAACTCTCCCTCCCCTTTCTTTTCCCTGTCAGAGATGCTTCCCTCAGGCTGTTTTGAACCCCCAATAGTCAAGCACAGTATTGACCCTTGTCTCTTTTCTTTAAATATATGTTTGGCCCTCATGGAGGCAATCCTTATCAGGAAAATGACACAGGGGGGAATAATTAACCCTTCCTTTTCCCAGCAGCTTGCCACCAGTTCTGATCTCCCCTACCTAGACATCACAGACAGTTAATCTGACACTTCACTAGTATAATGGAGTTGAAAAAAACTGGGATTCCTAAAAAAAATAATAATCCAAAAACCATTCAAGTATTGGAATTTGGAAATATCAGAAATACCGATATTTTGGGGGCCCAGTATACCCTAATACAAAAAATCCTGGTTTGTGTGTGTGTGAATGCACATACCCCTACTAGTACCCTTGTAGTAGTGCCCTTGTAGTACCCTTATACAGTCCTCTTCTGCCAACAGCACTCAACCACAGTAAAGGCAATGAAACTAGCATTTGCTGAAGCAAACCAGGATTTGAGTGATCATCTGCAAGGTGAATCCGGGGTTCACAGACTAACCATAGTTGAAATAAACCACGGTTTTGCATTATGTCTGAATCAAGCCCATCTTCTATCTGCCTTAGTGCAGCTCTGCCCAGCCACTGCTTCTTGATAGGTTATGCCGGTTCTTCAATGTATTCTTTAAAATCTGTTTCTGCTAATAAAGTAGATAGAACCCGCTAAAATGAGGAGTGACACTTTCTTTTAGAAGACATGTTTTTTACCTATTGCAGAGCAAGTTATGGTGAAATTGACTTCCTGTCTGCTTAATAAATATTGATATATTGGATTCAGCCAAGCATTTCTCTAGCAATCAATCTTTGGAAGTAGTGTCTTTATGCAAGGAGGTCACAATGTATTTCTTGCTCATAAATGTGTATATATATATATAT
>NW_015173693.1:559362-627965 GCF_001447785.1 Gekko japonicus | reverse complement strand
TATATATATATATATATATATAGTCTCTGGAGTGGAAACATTATGTAAATATTAAGCAAATTCATGAAATGATAAAACAGAAGATTGTTGCTCTTTCGTACTATTTTTTAAAGAATAAAACCAAAAGGGCTACAGAGCTGAAAACTAATTTGGAGACAATTACTTCCATATTCTACCTACTGTATCTGCTAAATGTAATGGTGTTCTGTACCTAAATATTACGGACACAATCAGTCAATTTGTTGTTTCTGCCAGCATGAATATAAAATACTTATCATGAGTAGAGTGAAATTACACCGATGGAAAATGAGAACTGGAGCTTGGGTCAAAAGGAGAACTGATTGCTTCCTCTCCAGCTAAACCCAGTGTTTTTGATCTTTTAATTTATAAGCTCTTCCATACAGATAGTGACTAGTTCCAGAATATATAGTGGAACACTGGCATCCCGAGACATCCTGTTATATGTAGCAAAACATACCTTAGGTACGTTTGAGTGCCTCCATTTTTTGCTCGTATTATAGCCATGCATGACAATCACAGAGGTCATTCACTGCCACAGGAGGTGGTGGTGGCTACAAGCTTCAAAAGTGAATTAGATAAGCATATGGAGCAGAGGTCCATCAGTGGCTATTAGCGACAAGGTATAGATAGGGGCTCTGGGGCAAGTGATGCTCTGTATTCTTGGTGCTTTGGGGGGGGGGTCAACAGTGGGAGGGCTTCTAATGTCCTGGCCCCACTGGTAGACCTCCTGATGGCACCTGGTATTTCTGGCCACTGTGTGACACAGGGTATTGGACTGGATGGGCCTTTGGCCTGATCCAACATCTTATGTCCTTATGTCATCATTTAACAGGAAATACCAGTTGCTTAGGAAGGGAAGGTGACATGGTATAGCTCAACTTTTTCTGCTCTTGGAAGCTAAGCAGCATCAGTACTTGTGTGGGAGACCATAAAAGAATACTCTGCAGAGGAAGGCAAGGGCAGACCATGTCTTCTTCTCACTTGCCTTGAAAGCGCCTTGCTGGGATGCCATAAGTCAGTTGCAACATGAGAGCATTTACATACCTCTGCACGTATCAGTCGCTTGAAAGCAGTTTGAATCTGTCCACAGGACTGGTTTATGAGTCTGCACGTAGGGTTGCCCATCTCCAGATGGTGAAGCAATCAAACTACATACAACCGTGTTATGATTCTTACATTTAGTGTAAACAGTCTTATAAATATAGTAGTGTTAACATCCTTTTTTATATATAATTGCATAGAAAAGGTGCCTGTCCCAAGTGTCTTGAAAGACTTTTCAAGGTTTTACATTTTGAAGTCCTGTTCCACAATCAATTCATGTCCATATTTCACTTGCGCACGGCATTCCCTGCGGTTCTACCAACGGAACAGCTGTGACTCCTGTTTTGTTGCTTTCTCAAGGCAGATCCCGCATGATCTCAATTCTGTATCCAAATTGTCAAGCCATTGGTTGTCTCTGGGTTCAGTAAAGCTTCTCGGAGCTATCTTCCCCTCAGCGTTCTTCACGGAAGTCCTTCCCCTTCCCCAAACCCCACCCACCTCAGTCTCCACCCCCAGAATCTCAAGGTATTTCCTAACCCAAAGCTGGCAACCCCAGCACATGTGCAATCAGTGCCATCTATTCAGGAAGTAAACCCCCACCACCAACAACAACAACATGCACTACAACCAGTCATTTAATGGAAGAATGCATAGAGACATAAAGGGCGATTCTGCATCTAGCATTTGCTCCACATTTTCTCAACTGGGAGGAAAAAGTGCAGCTCAAAACCACATTCAGATACCTCAGGGCAATGCCATACTGGCTGCAAAGTCGCCCCAAATGGCCATAAAATGGCCATAAATCTATGCAGAAGGTACAATAAAATCTGAGGATCAAAGAACTCGAAAGTGGCATGGAGTGCGGAAGCTACCATACAACCCGATAATCAAAGGAAGTGAAACCAGGATGCAATGACTAGGGGCATTTCTGTTCCAACGTGGGTTTCGTAAAACAACGGAGGGAAAAGCAAATGCAGAATCAGCCAAAAACATAAATACTGGGGGGGGGGGGATCCCTGCATCTTAACATTTGGTGCTTGGATTTGCCTGACAGCCATGTTAAGGACTGTCCATCTGTTTGAAGTTAGAGTCGTTTGTGCATGCATTCTCTTGCACAGACCCTGGGGATTGTAGTTTCTCTCCCACATGTCATTATAAAGGTTTTACATTTTTTAACAGCAAAAATAATAAAGTCATGGCATTGCACACACAGAGAAGTAAGCCACAAAAAGCACCCTGACCACCCAAAATTCTGTGGCATGTCTGTTCTGTGCACTACAATGACCTGGCTGATCCAGGGCCCTCGGGAGGGGGATGGTTTTCACAGTCATACAGGTGCCTAAGAAGCTTACAAGGCATAAGGAATTGAAACCTATCAACTAGGGCTACTATGCGACCACAAAACTCAGTGTTCCAGTCAGGCAATGAATGTTGGGGGCAAACAGATCTGAGGTTCAAGTCATGGGTAAGAGGTGGCTGTCAAAAAGGGTATGTTCACCTGGAGAACCTCTTTCATATGAAGTTCTCAGCGTGCCTAAATTCCATCTTGAAACACTCCCCTGAGGGACTGCACGATAGCATCCATGATTGTATATCAACTGACTGCATTAACGTTGTCAACACCAGGTTGGGCCATACCTGGTGGTTTGGTGGTGGAGCCTGGGGAGGGTGGGAATTGGGATGGATCTCAGCAGGGCATAATGCCAATGCAGGTATTGCATCCAGGGGAAGTGACCGCTGTCTGGAGGTCTTTTTTAAATTCCGGGCGATCTCCAGGACCGACTTAGAGGTTGACAACTCTAGAATGTATTAATATTTTTGATGGGGACAATGAGCAAACATGGGGGGAGGACACTATTGAAGAGTCAGGATCCATTCGGTTTAGGGTTGCCAGCTTCCGGTTGGGAAATAACTGGAGATCTTGGGGATGGAGCCTGAGTGG
Source organism: Gekko japonicus (assembly GCF_001447785.1). Lineage (NCBI taxonomy): Eukaryota > Metazoa > Chordata > Lepidosauria > Squamata > Gekkonidae > Gekko > Gekko japonicus. Next base: position 624,961 of record NW_015173693.1, on the reverse strand, counting down.
GGTGGCATTTGAGACATCATGCTACAGAGCGCAGCTTCCAAAGTGGCCATTCTCTCCAGGAAAACTGATCTCTGTCACCTGGGGTTCAGTTGCAATAGCAGGAGATCTTCAGCCATCACCTGGAGGATGAATACCAAAAAACAGCATCCATGACAGAAATAACAAAGAGTCAATAAAGATAAGTATTTAGATAAAGGTTTTTGGCTTCTACACCCTGGAGGTTGGCCACTCTAATTTCATTTGGTTTTTCCCAGCAGGGAAACCGGTGACTTGCAGGTATGAGATCAATATATTTTGTCACAATCTTTGTTTTTCTTTGTGAAATTGGCAAGGCAGCTTTTGGAAAACATATTTCTTGATTATTATTTTTTGTTGTACGCGGGTGACAACAAATCATCAGAATACGATTGCAGAAGTCAACAGCTGGTGGTGCTTTGGCCAAATCTGGCTCGCAATCAACCAACTGACACACACACACCCAGGGCTATTTTTGGGCAGGAACGCACAGGAACGGAGTTCCGGCTGGCTCCTGAGTTGGACACACCCAGCAGGAACTCATTAGCATAATAGGCCACACCCAACAGCAGAAACTCATTAGGACTGGCTACATTAGGGGTGTGTGGCCTAACATGCAAAGGAGTTCCTGCTATAAAAAAGCCCTGGTGAGTGTGTCTGGATGACCATACTTCTGCGAACATGGGGTGTGTGGCCTAATATGCTAATGAGCTGTGCTGTCAGGGGTGTGTCCTAAGCAAATGAATTTCTGCTGTCGGGTGTGGCCTATTATGCTAATGAGTTCCTGCTGGGCTTTTTCTACAAAAAAAGCCCTGCACACCCCCATCATTACCTTTCCTTGTTCCTTCCCTGTCTGATTTCTAACTGCTTTCAGATCATTGTGAGATCAGAACAGCGGCAAATGTTCCAGCAACGTAAGGGGAGAAAAATTACCACTCTCTTGAAATTACTGTCGTACTACCAGAGTAAAATACAAAAAATGAACTTCTTGAGTCCTCTTGCAATTTTGTTCTGGCCTGTTCCTTTTCAAACGCTGAGCGTTTATGGTCAGGCTGACAGCCCCCCAGTCGAGTGTTTAAGGTAAGGTCTCCTGCCACCAGGCCCCGCCTCCAGCCACAAGTCAGCTGGGCAGCAAGGGGGTCCTAGCAGGAGAAAGAGGAAGGCCCAGGTGGTGTCACCAGTAATGTGGCAACATCACTTCCAGCATGCACAGGAAGTGATGTCAACGCGCCAGCAATGTCCAGGTGATGCTCTGGTATTTGGGCAAAATCTATATGGTAAAAATGGCTTCTACCATAGTGTCACCATGATTTATTTATTATTTATTTATTTCTTGGATTTCTATACCGCCCTCCCAAAGGCTCAGGGTGGTTCACAGGCGGCAAAGACGGAATCTAAAATACAATAAAACATACAATAAAATACAATATTTAACCCCAAAACCCATCCTATAACATGGTGCTATATCATTCAACCAAGATGGGAATAACCATCTGTATAGAAATATTGATTCCTATAGACCCCTGCCTCCTTCCTTGGAATGTCTTCTGATACCTTGTTTCCTGTTGCAAGCCAGATGGCTGAACATTTGGTCAGAGAAGCTCTATTGCCATGCCATAAACTACATACCTTCACACCTCTAAGTGGAAGTCCTAGACTTCAAGGAGCCTGCTCTAAGGTTACAAGGCTCAAGGCACATACAGCATGGGGGAGTGGTTGGAGTTTGGAGGGGCACATGACCTGGGTGTGTCCTTCAGAGGCTCTGACCGTTCAGAAGTTGTTCCCATGGTAACTCTACAATTGGGTACTCCCAGGTCTCCTCCAATTGGCCCCTGGCCAGGGCTAATTGGAAGACTGAATTGCCGTATATCTGTTTAAACCCTATGGGAGAACTAGCTCTCTGTTTCTGTTCCTGGTTGTGAGATCTTGGATGGACACTGAAATGCTCTTGTCCTGCCATGTGGTCTGTGGGAGAATAAAGGACTCCTTGAGAGCTGACCATGTGCTTGCAAGGATGGAACTATTGTTTCTCAAGATACTTGGACTCTTCCAATGGACAATATTGAACTCCTCTGTTGTGATGTGTAACTGGACTTCAGGCTAAATCCTGTGGTCGGAACCGCTGACCAATTGTGCTACCTGTGTAAGAGTAACTGTGCAGCTCTGGACAGAGTTGCTAATGTGTAAAACCCACATGCCAACTGAGATTCTGGGGATCTCTAATCTCAGGTTGGTGAGGGATTAAGCTGAGAGATTCCTGGTGGCTATTGTTCTTAAATCCAGAGAGCCTATCTTTCTGGGTTATTGAGTAATGTATGGTGCCAGTGTAGAATTCTTTCCCCCATCCCTGGACTGGCCTGGGGGGCAGAATTCTATACACCATCCAGCTTGAATTGGTTGAATAACCAACCAACCATGATATCACAGCATGATGATGTCACTTCTGGTGCATGCTGGAAACAATAGAATAGGGGTGGCGAAACTTGCTTAATGCGAGAGCCACATGGAATAAACACCAGATGTTTGAGAGCAACAAGACATGAACAATTATAACCCACGCATTTTAATTTGCTTTTAATTAACACTAAATGAGACTGCCAAAAATAAAAACAAAAGGGGTAAAAAGAGATATTGATAATGATATTTAACTTTAGAAGGGGAGGGGGGAGAGAGAAATAATAGATGGGGGAGGGAGGGAGAGGTGGAAAGAAAGCAACTTTGCCCCTACAGTCGGAGTAACGAGATGGACAACAGTTTGGATCAAACAAGGGCCACTTTATTAACTATATACAGTTTATAAACACAAAAACGGCAAGGGAGCATTCTCTCAGGCGTCAGGATGACCAGCCTACTTGTCTAATACGTGGGCAAGCCACCAACCCCGGTCTTAAGCCATTAATCTGGACTGTGACCAGCAGCCTAGCCACTGGTAGCCTCCCAGGAGCACCTACCTTTGAAACCCTGCAGCTTGCAGAGAGGAGCTTACCCAAGAGGCCCCCAGAGGGAATCATCATTCACAGCCCTCCGGCTGGCTTGGCTTGGAGAAGAGATTTAAAGTGACACATTCCTTCTCCAAGCCTGCTGGTGGGGGGCTTGGAGAACACATTTAAAGTTAAAGTTGCTTTCTTTCTCCGCTCCCCCCTACACCTCAAGCCTACCCAGGAAGGGGAACACTGGCTGGGGAAAGCAAGACCGATCGGGGAGGCATGCCTCCCTTTTGCTTCCCCAGCCGCCCTGCTGGGAGCCACACAATATGTTTGAAAGAGCCACATGTGGCTCTTGAGATGCCGTTTGGCCACCCCTGATGTAGCCACGTCGCCAGTGATGTCACCAGGGCCTCCCTCCTGCTCCTGGTAAGTCCCCTCCATTCCCCACCAGTTCCCAGGAGGGACCTGGCAACCCTCGTTTATGGGCTTCAGATTTTGTATCAACACTTGCCCTTTCGACAAAGTAGAATCTTTTCACAAAGACACAAAGAAGGAAGGGGTTTTGAAAGAAGCTCTTCTACACTTCACGGGGAGCTATTTTCACCTTCCCTCCCATGGCAGCCCAACATGCCCCCTGAAATGCTATGGCTGAGGGACAGCATATCTTGGGGGAGGGATATCATGGGGGAGAAACAGAGTTCTTCCGTGGTGGAGGGAGACAGTGAAACCCAGTACTGATGATCTGGTTCTTTTCTACGTTTTCATGCAATCTCGTGGTATTTGTATATGCAGAGAATATCATTTAGATGTACAACATGTGCATCGTATACGACGTTGATTGATCGGTGCCTGGTATGAGCCTATGGGGGCAACTTCAACCAGCAAAGTAATGCCTTTTAATCTTTCTGACCTCTCCAAGGGAACATTTGGCTGCTTCCCATTTGCAGACTTTCCCTGCAACTGCTCCAATGATATGGAGCAGCCTTTGGGGAAAAAATTAGATCTACATCTCTTTGTAGTTTTGGAGGTTCTTGAGATTTATCAGCTCGATGTCATTGAACGTGCAGCATTCTCTCAGGAGAGAAGTGTAGGGACCTCGTAGGCTTCATAGTTTCATCTGAGACAGATATCAAAGGAGAAGAGAAAGTCAAGAAACTATATAGGAGCTTGCATGGTACTTTCAGTGGTGGAAAGAAGAATTTGTGCCACCCCTAGATCCCTTTATTCTTCTGCTATATACTGGTGGGATCTTAGGGGCTTGACAACGGCAACCAGCAGGAAATGAGGGGGCAGGGACTCCGAGGCGTGCAGTATTACATTGACATCATTTTTAGGTGAAACCCAGAAGTGATGTCAGTCCTCTCTAGGAATCACCAGAAACTCTATAGTAACACCATAGAGTTTCTGGTGATTCCTAGAGAGGATTGACATCACTTCTGGGTTTTGTGTGTGTGTGATTCTCCTGCTGCGGCTCTGAGTGGTGGTGTGAAAAAGGAGCTGGGGCAGCTGATCCCCTACACCTAGTGGGAACTTGGCAGTCCTACCCATATATCTTATCCTTCCCCCCCCTTTATAGTGGGGGGGACCCAGCATGCTACTAATGAAGTACAAATTTATGTTAACTCCCTGTTTTCTTGCACTATCTCCAGCTTAAACGTTTTCCTTTCAAGTGAGCTTTGTTTGACGTTGTGTTCCTACCAATTATGTGTCATTAATAAAGCATGGTAATTTGTGTGCTCCCTGATTGTATTATTTGGTTTGGGTTTATTGAAAAGCCTCTTGTAACATAGCCATAATTGGCAAAGATTTGTTTTCCCCTGAAGTGATTTATTTAGGCTGCTAATAAGTTCCAGCCCGATTGCAGGAGGAAGCTTCGTTCTGGAATCCTGACCCTTGAGAAAGGCAAAAATAGGAACAGCCGGAATCTTTCTTCACCTTGACACAAGCCTCTCTCCCTGGCTAGCCAACATCCAAATAATTACATCTATCCACAACAGAGGCCAGCCTGTAGCCTTGGTGTTCGCTAAACTACAGTTCGGTTTTGTCTTCAAGGGAATACTTCCTTTTCCATTCCAAGACAATGCTCTGCTCCTGCTGCCACTGTGAGAGTCAGTTGCTTTAGTGCTTTCTGACAAGCTTTTAAACCCAGTTAAGTAGCAACCCTGGAAATGATTGGATGTTACCATAGCGATGCCTCCGTCAGTTCTGAGATCCTACCTTTCGAAAGCCTGCCACAGACTACAGTGGCAGGGCAGACGGCCCGTTGGTGTGTCCCTTGACAGAGCTATATCAAGACATTTAGTTACATACTTAGCAACTGATTAGCTTAAGAAAAAAACAGAATTTCTTCCTCAGGAAGTGCAATACCCCCTCAACGCGCAAACAGATGGCTCGAGGTTACAAAAACACTTGTACATATAGGCATGATATTGCATTGATATAGATTGAAGGGCATTTGCAGCTGAGGAACAGCAATAAGGAAACAGCCCAAGATCACTCGGTGCATCCATAGTACTGACTGCTTCAGCAGAAATTACAAGTCGCAGGGCTCTGTTTGTAGCAGGAACTCCTTTGCATATTGTAGCCAATCCTCCAAGAGTTTGCAGTAATCCCTGTAAGAAGAGCTGTGTAAGCTCTTGGAGGACTGGCTGTATTAGGGGTGTGTCCCCTAATACGCAGAGGAGTTCCTGCTGCAAAATGAGCCCTCCAAGTAAGTAACCATAAAATGCATGTGAACATAGACAAAATGCCTTCTTATCCCCACTGGGCAACCAAACTGCCATTTCCATTCTGCCCCCACACTTAGATTAAGAAACAGAGTTTATGGAATAAGGACCTCTTTCCCACACAGATGGAAACTTTTCATGAGGAATAATGCTCTGATCCTACCTCAGTGGCCAGCATACTCCATCATAGAAGTTATGTACCCTGTTTCCCTCCACACCGTAATCCGTGTCGTATTTTCTGTCCTCTCAGAACCCCTGTACCAAATTAAAAGGTTCTTCCCCCCACATCTTTCACCCCTTTCCTTGGGACAAGTTTTCCTTTTCATCTCCTCCTGACCATTTCTGTCAAGACCTTACCAGGGTTTAAACAGGGGTCTGTTTCAATTTCATGGCTAAATCCTCAGAAGTGCCTCAAAATGTGCAAAGTACATTCCCCTCATCCTTAATTATTGCCGTTCCCTGCTCCCCCACAGAATTTAGGGACAGTTTGCCTCTGGATGTGGGTCAAGTCTAAGGAATGGGATGGATCCTACCCATATTCTACCTCTCCACAGTTTGTTTTCAGGTTGCTGTTTCCCCAAGTTTTCTGAGAGTGGTTTTGTGCCGGTTTTCCCCTTGTTTCATTTCTGAGTCGAAGTTAATTCAAAAGTGAACAGATTCTGTCAGATTTCTCCCCTCCCCTTTGTTGCCCCTCAAAGGTCACTCCCCCGTCAACATCAAGGTTGGAAAACTTGGAAACATGTTGGAAACTTAAGCATTTGATACCCCTGTTTGTGTTATATGTGTGTATGTTTGGTTTGTCTGTTATGAAAAAGCAAATAAAATTTTACCCTTTGAGGACAGATTTTTATTTTTTAAAAAAGTTGTTCCACCCACTCTGTACTTTCTGCCATTCATCGGTGTGCAAGCTCCATTGATTACTTTTTCCCTTGTGCATTTTATTTTTATTTTTTTTACAAGTGGCATGAGTCTAGCAATATGAGACTATCACTAGCCTCGGGTCACTGGGGGGGGGGAGAAATGACTAGGGGTGTGCAATTTTTTTTTACTGACATTTTCTGGTTCTGGTCTACTGGACACAAAAAAATTCTGGGATTCCTGAAAAATCCCAGATGCAAATACCAGTATGGTATTCAGATCTGGGATTTTCCAGAAACCCCTAATTTTGGGAAGTCCAATAGACCAGAACCCAAAAATGCCAGTAAAAAAATACCATCCTGATCCTGGGGCTGGCTTGGCTTCTCCTGAAGCCCAGTTTAAACCAAGCCATGGGTTCCGCACAGGAGCAGCGATCCTGGCTGGGTTGCCCTCTCCTGTCACCTGGTTTAAACCAGGTGACAGGAGAAGGCAGTGCAAAGTTGCACATGCAGGGAGGCATTACTGTGTAGTCTCTTGCATATGGTGGATTTAAATTAGCATTTTATTGCTAGTCTCATACGGCTTAAAAATTTAAAAGTACGAGGAAAATAATTTTTAAATAATTCAAAATGGTTTTTGTGTGGCAATGAAAGATGGGAATGGTGGAGGGTGGTGACTCATTTCCATTTTTCTCAGTGGCCGATAACACAAAAGAGAATCCACTAGAGGTTGGCAGTAAGAAAATGGAGCTTTGCAGCAGCTCTAGTCAGTTTCAAAAATAGTTTGGTCGATTTCAGGATTATTTTTTTTAAAACTTTGCTTCCATCCCTTTCTGTTCCCTTTCATTCAAGGAACTGAACTGCCAGGATTTTAATGGAAGGCACTTACTTGGCACTACTGCACAACTGCAATAGGGCAATTGTGCAATTTTTTTTTAAACTGTCGATGCCACCCTCCCATGTCACAAGTGATGTTTCCACCCCAATTAAGAAAAACTGTTTTTTTGGTTGCAGCTGATGGGAAAAAGGATGGTCCGTACGGCAGGCACAGAATCTGAAGTCAAGCTTAAAGGATTGACTGCTCAGAATCTTTGCAGTGAGCTGTGATTGCATAATAGGCCAATGCTACCCTATTGCCTGCGTAGAAAAGCCCTCTTGAATAATTCAGTTCAGCATAGTTTGCAGAAAGCCAGGAGAGCAGGAGCCTTCCTGACCTCCTCCGGCAGGTATTCCACAAGGTCGGGGCCACGATGGAGAAGACCACATGTAGGGCAGTTGTTGACTTTGCCCATTTGCAGATTGGCACCTGCAGAAGGCCTTCCTTGAATGAGTGAAGTCAGGGCTCTTTTTGTAGCAGGAACTCCTTTGCATATTAGGCGACACACCCCTATTGTAGCTAATCCTCCAAGAGCTCACAGTCAAGCTCATGTGGTGGAGTACAGGGGAAGAGATGGTCTCACAGATATGAGGGTCCAAGGCCACGAAGGGCTTTTTAAGTGATAGCCAATACTTTAAATTGAGCCTGGTAAATGATAGGTAGCCAGTAAGAGTTTGCATAAGAGACTTTGGGGTGGGCGAGTGGGAAGAGTCTCCACATGAATTTCGAAGGATACGTTGATGCCACTGTTTGCCTCTGTAAGAACTTGTACAGATTTTGTTGTTATTGTTGTGACGACCATGCCAGAGGAATTGTGGTAGCAAAATAAAGCAGGAGTTGAACGACACCAAATATTAATGAAATCGATTCTGGGAGGAGCTTCTGTGAGTCAAAGTTCACTTCATCAGATGCACTGTCGTGATACATTCTTGGCAGTTGTTTATTTCATATAACAGTCGATAACCTAGGCGGTGTAAAAAAATGGAAAGTGGAACCAGGTTCGTGAACCTTTAATAGCAGTTTAGAAGATGGGATTTTTGCTCCAGCATTTTGACATAGCTCTAGGGTCCCCCCCCCCCCAGTATGTCTTTACCTCCTGCAAATAAGTTGCTTAAACTGCATGTAAAACAAGAATACCTCAGTCCTGATTTTTCATTAATCACATCTTTTGCCACTTCTACGCAATGCGATCTTCCTTCATTCTGGGGCACAGTGAAGTTTCCCCAAAGCGTGTGCAGTTCAGCAGATGGTGTTTGTAAGTGTGTGAGCATTCGGCACTGCATTTTCATACAAAACTCATTAAAAGTGTGGTCTCTCCCAGTGCTTTCCATATCTGTGCCTTATAAATTGGTTTCAGGAAACCTATTATCAGGCAAACAGGGTTGGCTAACTGGAAATACATATTAATAGCTGCAGAAAAAGCAATGACCTTTGAGTTAATTGGCTTAGGCCGCAGCTCTGCAGGAGAGATCGGAGTGTGCATCTGCATCCACGGAGCCAAGGCACCTCCAACACTTCCAATATGCCATTGAGCAAACCACCTAGGACAGCAGCTCCCAAGGTTTTTGATATGGTGGCCGCAAGTCCAAATTTATTTGGTATGGTGACATATCCAGGGCTGGCCGAAAGCTTTTTGGCACCCTAGGCAAGCTATTGACCATGGAACCCAAGAAGAAGAAGAAGAGGAGGAGGAGGAGGAGATTGGATTACAAACTCCTTTCCCTTCCCCTCCCCACAACAGACACCCTGTGAGGTAGGTGGAGTCGAGAGAGTTCTTTTGAGAATTGCTCTTTCAATAACAGCTGTGACAGAACTATGGCTTTCCCAAGGTCATCCTGCAGCTTCATGTGGAGGAGTGAGGAATGAAACCCAGAGTGGGGAATGAAACCCAGTTCTCCAAGATTACAGTCCATGCACTTAACCACTACACCAAACTGGCTCTAGTTTAGCATTGTATTTTTTTACAGTAGCTAGCCAAGTTTTTTGGAGGAAACTAACAAACATTGCTGAAAAGTACTGGGTTCAACGCATGGAGAACTCAGACTATGACATGCATTCAGATGCGTTTATTGTACTTCACAACAAGGCAAACAGCCCTGCAAGGCCAACTATATACACTCCACCTGGCACACCTCTGTCCCCATTGGAGGGTGTGAATTTCCCGCCAAGGGTGCTATTGGTGGACTCTAGGTGGACTAGGATCCTATGTCCCCTTTGAGTTTGGGTACCAAGCTCCTGCTTAGCCGTGGACCCCTGGTGGTGGTCCGCATACATAACAATTGCACAAAGGGTACAGCTGCCCCTCAATGTGAACCCCAAGCTCGTGGCATTCTGACATACACAGTCTTTGCATATGGAGGTTATATTCCAGCCTTTGACCACTCTCTCCTTCTCCATTACTCGTTCTAATCACCTCTGGGTTTCGAAGAAACTCACTCTAGTAACCATCTGGACAGGTTTTATTTGATGAACATGCACAGGCAGTGAAGAAAAAAATATCAGCTGATCTATGACCAGGGTTGGAACACTTTCCCTAGGAAGAAAGGTTAATGTGCTTGGGGCTCTTTAGCTTGGAGAAATGACAGCTGAGGGGAGACATGATCAAGGTTTATAAGATTATGCATGGGATAGAGTGGGTAGAGAAAGAAGTACTTTTCTCCCTTTCTCACAATACAAGAACTCGTGGGCACTCAATGAAATTGCTGAGCAGTCGGGTTAGAACAGATCAAAGGAAGTACTTCTTCACCCAAAGAGTGATTAACACATGGAGTTCACTGCCACAGGAGGTGGTGGCAGCTACAAGCATGGATGGCTTCAAGAGGAAATTGGGTAAATATATGGAGCAGAGGTCCATCAGTGGCTATTAGCCACAAGGTATAGATAGGAACTCTCAGTCTGGGGCAAGTGATGCACTGTATTCTTGGTGCTTGGTGGGAGAGCTTTTAGTGTCCTGGCCTGACTGATGGACCTCCTGATGGCACCTGGTATTTTTGGCCACTGTGTGACAGAGTGTTAGACTGGATGGGCCATTGGCCTAACCCAACATTGGCTTCTCTTATGTTCTTATGATAGACAAAGCTAGACCAACCATGTCAGAACTCAAAGCTGAGCAGAGTCATCTCTGGTTAGTATTTGGATGAGAGGTTTCCAAGGAGGTTCAGGATTGTTACACAGAGGTAGGGAATGGCAAACCACCTCTGAACGTATCTTGCCTTGAGAATACTATGGGACAGCAAGCAAACAAAAATGCATGGAAGATACTGTTTCCGGGGTCACATCTTGGTCTCCAAAATACAAAATAGAGCAACAGAAATGGCAGGGGCAGCCATTAGAGAGGGCTGGCCCATGCCCGCTTTCAGAGGTTCTGCAACCCACTTTTGGATCCTGACCCACAGGTTGGGAAACATTAATCTAAGAAAATGGGGGCGATGAGAGTGGCTCCACTTCCTTGGGCACAATTGCTTGCTATAGTTGCGAGTGGGGCTAAGGGCTGACACATGGTGCACAACCCTTGGCTGCACCTCTCTATTAGCCAGCCCATCCATCCTACAGTTCCTTTTGTGAAAAGGGGAGGAGACATCCCCTTTAGCTGTCAGGACCACGGGAACTGCATGGGCAAAACACATGTAGGACAGGGGCTGTCGTAAGGAGATACATTGGGTAACATTGAGAGGAAACAATGGCTGGCTCCAGCCCTCTGGTTTTGCTTCCCCCTCTCCTTACATGAGCCCCACTGTGGCTGCTCTGAGATACATGACTGTGCACAATGCAATAGGCACTGAAGAATTGAGAATCTACCTATGAACTCTCTCTAGGGCTGTTAACCTCCAAACGGGACCAAGAGTTTTCCCATGATTGCAACTGGCATCTCCAGACTACAGAGATCAGTTCCCCTGGAGGAAATAGCGGGTTTGGAGGGTGGAGTCTATGGCATCATATCCACAGTGAGCTCCCTTCCGTAGCGATAGCTATGATACCACTAAGCTTTTCTTACTGAGTTTGCAAATGATTCAAGAGCTCAAGCACTTTTAACTGTCCATGAATTTTGTCTGCGTCGAGTATTTTCATCTTAGACAGTTAGCTGATCTAGTTACAGAAAAAAAGTAACCTAAAGGTTGAGATTGGCCTTCTTATCTGGCTTTACCAGATGTATTTCATATGCCCCTGCAGATTAGCTGTTATGTTGCTTATCTACTTAAGAACCAATCAGTTATCAAGATAGTATCACATGACTGTGTTAGCTAATCAGCAGCACTCGTATTACTTGTCTCTTATTAGTTATGAACCAATCACTTTTTAGAATAATGTCACATGATTATGATAGACACAGTTTAGAGATAAGATAAGGACTGATATTTTTCTATAAATACGTACTCCTGTGACAAGCAAATCAGATTTCTCTGGGTAGAAGTCTCAGAAGGAGACGAGGTGAGCATTTGGGGGGTAATTTAGGCTTATTTGATTATCCCTAAAAGCAGTGAGACAAACAGCTGAAAATGCATTTGCTTTTTAAAAACTATTCGTTTGCAGTATCAGAATTAAAGGATGAGTTCAGACTGGCAATTTGAAGCAGTAGGGAGTCGTGGCAAAGAAGACTCAGAACAGACCGGGAACGGCTTGTTCGCGGTATTCCCATTCACACTGCAGCGAATGAAATGGGACGATACCATGGAGGAAGCGCAAGAGAGCGTTCACACTGCCCGCCCCTGGTGGGCTGTTAGTGGCTGTTTCTTTGCTGCACTGCATGCACTGGTGCATGGGCGCATGGGTGCCTGCCATGGGAAAGCTAGTGCCTATTATCAACGCCTGCGGGTTGTTCCCACTTTAGCGGTGCTTGTGTTCACACGTCAGGGAACCGGAATCAACCCACTCTACACACGGTTTGCTACCACTTTCACCTGGTACTTTTTAAACTTGGGAAGGAAGCGGCACAAGACGGCTTGAGTATGGCTGGGGGATGCCGGACAGATGTGCCTGTGTGAACCCGCCCCTTTAATCCGCTACTGAAACGCTTCTGAAACGTTTGGCTGCCAGGCCAAACTGCCAGTCTGAACTCGGCCAAAGATTGCTCATCTGCCTTTAATAAGATAACTCCAAGAGAACTCTGTTGCTGAGCATTTCCTGTGGAGGCCAAGCCCTTGAAAGTCTCCGTTCAGGTTCTCTGATTGGATGTGGGAGGGAATCTCACACTACACTCCCATTCCCTGAATCCCACCCTTCCCAGGTGCTGCAGCAATATCTCCAGGAATTTCTCAAGCCAGAACTGGCAACCCTAAACTTTTTACTGCTTCTCCACTGTTTGGTTCATCATATCTGGACAACTGGTATCTGCAGAGGAGGGTGCATGTATGATCTCTTGCATCAGAGCTACAGCCTTACTCTGTCCCTGCAATCCGAGTCACCAAGAAATAGTGCCATCGTGTTACGTTTAAATCTCCTCTGGATGATGCTAGGGTAGAGCACAGGCCACTCCTTGCGTTCCTTTTGAAGCTACTCTTTCTAAATCCAGAGTCTGTTGTGATAGTTCATCAGACCACTTGACAGCATCCCAGTGTGTCCCTGACTCCCTTGCATCTTCCTAAATTTGACAGGGTCCTCCACATTCACTGAAAATGTATGTATGCAAAAATTCAGCAACCTTGAGGGGTCAATGCTGAAAAGAACCCAACTGGCCAACTTCTCTCTCTTTTTTGTTAAAAAAGTGACTAAAAATACAGTAAAGCCAATAAATTCAAGTTCAGTAGCACTGTAGAGACCAACAACATTTTTGGGGTATAAACTTTCGAGAACCAAAGCCCCCTTTGTAAAGCAAATATGGCTGGTAAACCAGAAATAGCAGCTAAAATGTATTTCTTGGTCTTGTGAGCTCCCATAGATTCATGTCAAGTATCAAAACAATAAAGGAATTTTTATATTTTGAAACACTCACATATTTTGCAGCCCACCTTGTGTGATGATGATCGTGATCATCGTATGGCATTGTGTGTAGAATAGCCAGGAGATTCTAAGATTGTCTGGCAGCCAGAAGTTCTAGCTCTTTTAGCATTATGCACCACTAGGAGACAAACTAGACTTGTTTTTAAGGCAAGAGCCATTTCAGAAGTGATTTGCCATTGCCTGCCTCTGCGTCACAACCCTGGTATTCCTTGGAGGTCACCCTTCCAAATACTAGCCAAGGCTTAGCTTCTGAGATCAGACGGGATTGGGCTAGCCTCCGCTATCCAGGTCAGGGAACCCTGTTTGGTGTAGTGGTTAAGTGCGCAGACTCTAATCTGGGAGAACCGGGTTTGATTCCCCACTCCTCCACTTGCACCTGGCTGGATAACCTTGGGCAAGCCATAGTTCTGATAAGAGCTGTTCTTGAAAAGGAGCAGTTTCTGTCAGGGCTCTCTCAGCCCCACCTACCTCACAGGGTGTCTGTTGTGGGGAGGGGAAGGGAAAGGAGTTTGTAGGCCGCTCTGAGACACCTTTGGGTTGTGAAGGGCGGGGTATAAATCCAATCTCTTCTTCTCTTCTCTTCTCTTCTCTTCTCTTCTTTTGTCTCTGTGTGATTATGCATATTGTCATTTTTGTGAGGCAAATAAGAATGCCCTTTTACTTCATTTCTAAGCACATGGATACCCAGGTGTAAGCATACTTGGAAACAGGGCCCTCTTCTCTCATATAGATGCAGCCAGCACCCAACAGGCACCCTGCTGAGAATCTTTCAGCTGGGCTGGAGCCTACCAGCATTTTCACTGGTGCAAAATGCGGGAGGGGCTGGGGTTTGTGGGACCCATAACTGTGGCCACTTTGGCTCAAACTGCTTCTGGCCCCCAGTGGCCCTCCCAGGCAGCAGCCCACCAAGAATTGTCCCGGCAGTTTTAAAGGGCCAGTCCACCACTGGCTGTTAGGAATGTAAATAGCTGTTGATATGAATAAGTACAAAGAATAAAACTGTCCAGACAGATTTTCACAAAGACTGAGAGCCAGTTTGGTGTAGTGGTTAAGAGTGGCGGACTCTAATCTGGGAGAACCGGGTTTGATTCCCCACTCTTCCTCATGCAGCCAGCTGGGTGACCTTGGGTCAGTCACAGTTCTCTCAGAGCTGTTTGCTCAAGAGCAGTCTTCAACAGAGCTCTCTCAGCCCCACCTACCTCATAGGGTGTCTGTAGTGGGAAGATGGAGGGTAGGGGATTGAAAGCCAGTCTGAGACTTCAAGTGAAGGGTGGGGTATAAATCCAACTCCTTCAACTCCTCCTCCTCCTGGCATGAATTTTCTTTTAAATAGTTTGTATGACTCCAAAAGAGCAATCCTAAACAGGCCTACTCGGAAGTTGCATTTTACTCAATCGGGCTTACTTCCAGGAAAGTGACTTTAGGATTGCAGCTCAAGTTATTTAATACTTTTTTTGTCAGACTACTTCTACATAAAACACAATGGTGGTTGTTTTCCTCTGAACCTGATACACTTTCTTGCAATAAAGCTCTTTAGCTGCAAATTTTTGGCAATTTGGAACAAGACATTTAAAATGTGCCTATGATAAAGATAGGATAAGTAGTGTTTTAACTCATCTGATTTAGAAGGGGTCATAAAATTTATGATGACATCAGAGACCTTGTTCCTTCTCCCATATGGATGTCTTCAACGAAGAGTGAAATAGATAATAAAGTGGTAGATAAATTCCCGTTAAAGTCTTTGAGATGCAGTTCTAGCAGGGCCATCCTAAGTCAATCTACTCGGAATCTTAGTCAGGTCTGTTCAGTGGAGTTTGCTCCCAGAACATGTTCTTCGGATTGGACTTATAAGGTTCTTCACATGAATGGCAAACTTCTAAAGACTTAATTAGAAATCTCTGACAATGTTTTATTACTTAGAGTGGTTTTAGATATAAATCATAGTCTCTAAAACCGGTTGCATGAGTGACTATTGGTGCCATCCTCAGATCACTTTTTGGGTGAGCAAGCCCCATTGTACAGACTTGAGTAGGATTCTGAGTAGACCTGATTAAGGTTGTGCTGTATGCATCCTGTTTCCCTGCTTCTAGGTAATATTCTGAGTTGTAGTTTTCTCCTCTCCCAGTAGAGGGATGCATCACTAGCAGATGTACATATTTCATTGGGTGATATTATTTTTCTTTACTGCTTAGGAATTTATTGTCAAGTGAATGAGAAGTGAGGCATACGTACAGGAAATGGAAGGATAAGAGAGACATACATACAGGAAGTAAGGAAGGAAGGAAGGAAGGAAGGAAGGAAGGAAGGAAGGAAGGATTGTATTACCCAATTCATTCTTGTTACATAAACAAAGAACTACTTTAGAACAACTGATTCTTTAGAAAAATATGCAGTCAGACTAGATTAATGGATTTCTCCATGGAATTACATAACTATCAGAAGATTATACCTATACTATACTCATAATAGATTTTTAAGTCTCCTCTCCTCCCCTGTTATTGGAAATCATTTGTTGAACAATGGAACCTCTTTATGACCAAGAGAGCCTCACAAGCAAAGAACACTAAAACCATAAGCTTGTAATCACTGAGACATATTCTGAATGAGGAGTTTTGATTAAGATCTATAAAAGGTAATGATATGATACATCCTGTAAAGCCCCTTGAATTTTTTTATTTTTACTAATTTATATCTATCTATCCCAATCTTTGGAAGTAATGTGTTGGATCCAACCAGCTTTTTCGTTGATGAAAATAGATGACTGTCCAAAAAGACTTTGCTGGGGATTGTATACATGGTATGAGGATTGTAGCAAGGAGGATAATTTTATGAGATTGAGCAAAAAAATAATAATCCCTGGCTGGATCCAACTCAAGATCTATTTAAATGGTCCTACCTCTTGCCCTCCATAAGTTTAGGGCAGCTGACAAAATTATTTAAAATGTACAATTAAACCAGCAAAATGATGGCAGTGCTGTTACTACTACTCATTATTATTCAATCCCATCAAAAATAAAATAAATCAAACCATAAAAGCCTACTGAAACAGGAATGTTTTGCGTACTTTCCAAAAAGAGACCAGAGATGTACCTTTCCCTGTCTTCACCCAGCAGACAGTTCCTGGGAATGGAAGTGAGAATTGAAAACGATTATTTCCCTTATAGTTGATGTATAGGCACAGCAAGGTGGCCAAAGATGGCACACACGTTCACATCAGAAGAGGTAGATCTTTAAGAATGTAGTTCCAAGATAAAGAAGGGCTTCAGTGATAAGAATCAACATCCTGAACTGAACTCAGAACAGGGCGCAGTTTAATGATTCTGGAGCCCTGGACAGAAGTCTAGGATAGCACTCCAGAATCACTGCCCAATCACTGCCCACTGCCTTCCTTCCTACAGGAGTCAAGCTAGGGGTAGTCCTCACCACATGCAAGACTGGCAGGAGCCACCGATGCCACCAGAAGCTGGTTGCTCAAGCCCCAGACAGTGCAGGCACAAGTTGTTGCAGTTGTAGGATCCTGCTCTTTATTTGGAGGGTGGGGTCCCCACCTTGTGTGGGGCTGCCCACTGCCTGAGACCACCCCTGGCTCAGAGTAAATAAGCAGCCAATGAAGTTCTTTCAAAATGGAAGCTGTGTTACCATCTTCTCTTTCTCGCTTTCACTTAGGAACCCGGGGTTGATAATGGACAAGCACACTGGTATGAGTCCTACCAGAGACCCTGCTGATAATCTCTGGAAACTCAGGATCAGCAAATCATGAAATAAAAGGTAGTACCACTGCTTTGTCAGCAGTCCTCTATTTTTAAGTTTTAAAAACAATGCATACAGGAATTAGTGCTAACTATTTAAACAAGGGCTCTTTTCACAAATTATACTTTGAAAACTGTATTAGGATGCAACTAATGCTGTTTAAGAATCCACTCTAGTCATAGCAATACTATCAACATACGCTTTGGGGATGCCGTGCCTGGCGATGGTTTCCCCCCAAATGCTAGGGGAAATTAAATGGCCAAAGCAGCCTTGGTTGGGATTCAGAGTGCAGGTGCTTCGGTGGCGAGAACATTGTCAGAATAAATTACGGAGATAACACATCTCATTAGAGTAGACCATATCTCAGCACTTTGCGATGTGCACTAATGCCAGGCTGTAGATATTTGATATGAATAGTGTATGAATTTTAAGGGCACAGCATTTTTGAACAACTGTAAGCAGCAAGATCCTTCTAATTTTATTTATTTATTTTTTGTTTGATTTATGACCCGCGTCCTCTCCTCAACAGAGGACTGGGGCAGGTCACAGCATACACAAACACTGCATTAAAATTAGAATAGATAATAAAGCCTATAAATGTAACTAAATATAATAAAACAGATTCAAGTTAAAATGCAACCAGTCATCAGCTCTGGAAACAGATCTGGGCCACTTGCCAACTTGCCTATACTCTTAGTTAATCAAATGATACACAGAACAAGGCAGTCTTGAATACCCTCTGGAATCTTAATAGATCCCACAGACCACAAAGCTCCTCAGGAAGTTGGTTCCGGAGGACAGGGGCAGCCACCAAGAAGGCTCTTGTCCTAGTGGATGATAAATGGGCTATTTGTGGACCAGGCACCTGCAGTAGGCCCCATGATGATGACCAAAGGGGACGTGGGGGTCATATCAGAAAAGACGGTCCTGAAGGTATGAACTTTCTGTTGGTTGGATCCAGCCAGCTTTTTGCTCAGTCTTGTCCAATTCCTTTTCTTCTTCTGGTCCTGATCACATGTAACTTTTGCCCATGTTGTTCCCATGATCCGCAGCATAACTGTTTTGGATGGTTAAAGGGGACTGACCCCCTCAACCTACCTTCATGAGTGGAAAAGCTTGTTGGATCCAGTCCTGCACTGTGAAACGGACTGAATATGGTGCCTAAACTATAAAGCTGCATTTCATTAGTAATGATCTAGTTTTGGATAAGATGTTTCTTTCAGCAAAGCGATAGTGGGCTATATCTGGGAATATGAACCAGGCCCTGCTTTAGTTGGCCAGTCTGCAACACTAGTTATATTTACTTTTGGGGGGCAATTAAGTGTACATTCGTAATAATCTCTATAGTAATATTCTGCTTCAGAAATTTGGTAGCTAAAACCAACATGGTGGCCTCACTGGATCCAACTTAAAAGTGGTTCTAGCTGTTCCCTCACCAGCAGTGATAAGCGAGATGCCGCTGAGAACATCTCAGGCAGGCAGAATGGACACAGACCACTTCAGTCATTTCTCCCCAGCATTCGTAACTTGCCTCTGAATATTGAGGTTTCATTTGACTAAATATCTATCGATAGATCAATCTTCTTTGTTTAATCCTGGTAAACTGACATTTTGTGGAAAGATAGAAAGGGTTATGAGAAAATATGAACTTGGATTAACCAGGATTTTTGGGGAACACCCGATACTACAAGGCTGGTTCATGCTACTGAATTTGTCCACATGGTTATCTCTCCACTTGCCTCCACAACAAAACCTGCCCTATTGTAAAGTGCGATGGGGGTGGCAGATCTTATGATACCATTAGTTTAGTTTATGCTTTGGTTTATTATGGCCCCGTTCACACTTACCTATTTGGTCCGGGAGCGGGACAGTTCGGGGGCGGTTCAAACCGGCGCGATCACACCGCAACATCTGGGAAGCGCCGTGAAACCGTCCCCGAACTGTCTCAGCTAGTGGAAACGGCGCCGCAAACTGAACCACCGATCTCGGTGGTTCAAGTGGCTGCAGCGCCTCTTCCCGGCCGTCTGATCGCCGGCGCAAGGACGCGCCGGCACAACCCCGGGCCGGAGACGAACTGCGCATGCTCAGGCATGCGCAGTTCGGCCGGCTCCCGGTTAGAGCCGTCTTTTCTCTCCGGCGTTTGATCGCGCCGGGGAGAATAGGCGGCTCGGCCGGGGGATCCGTGGGATCCCGCCGAGCCGGATCAACGTTGGCGCGGCTTTTAAAAGCCGCGCTTTAAAGGGCTTTTCCCCTGCCGTGTGGCAGGGGCCTATGTTATTTTTGCCATTGTTGGAAATACATAATTTAAGGGGGGTTTTTTTGTTTCAGGTACAACATGCCATTTCTGTCATGTCTGCAGATAAATCCTGAGCCTACTGAAAAAAATAATTTTTATTGGAGGAACACTGGAGTTAAACATGAACCAGTTCCTGGGTTCCTTCTGCATGTCACACTTTAACATGAGAAAGAAATGGAAATGTTGGGGATTTGCCAATGAGGTGGTTCCCCCAAAGCTTCCATTGTGCTCCAAGGACCTCCTTACAGAATGGCTCCATTCAGACATCACACAAAATGATGGCTCAATTAAAACCAGAGGAGATAATGCCTCTGCTTTATTTCAGAGCTCAAAGGGAGTTTCAGACTACAAGATGAAAAGGGCACACCACAACTTCTATTAGCTGCACAGCAACACAAATAAGTGGCCTCAATCCTAGATAACAGTTACCAGTACAGGATACGTAACCCCATCAGATACATTTCTATTTCAATAGCCTCCCAAATTGCTTTCCCCCCCCCAGGGGGTGAAATTGGGAGAGAATAAAGCAACCAGACAAATAAAAAAGGCTAAATGCCCTCTCTCCAATCAACTGTCTTCCTCTGAAAGATGCTTGTCTTCATAAAAATGGTTATTGAGACAGAGTTACATGGATTTGCCTATAATAGTTATGGCTGCCAGCTCTGGGTTGGGAGATACTTGGCGATTTGGGGGGGGGGTGAAGCTTGAGGAGGGTGGGGTCTGGGAAGGGGAGAGGCTTCAGTGGGGTATAATGACATAGAGTCCATCTTCCAGAGCAGCCGTTTTCTCCAGGACAACTGAGACTTATTGCCTGGAGAGCAGTTGTAAGGAGGGATGAGCACAAAATGCCTCACGACTCAGAATTTAGGCCGAACTTGGGCCAGTTTGGAGCTGAGGAACCTGTTTTGGGGAAGGCCCCTTCCCTGAAAATTTACAGGACTTTTGGCCAGTTCAGTTTGGCTGTTTGGGGCCAGTCATTTAACCGTAACAGCTGAGCAGCGTGGGGTCCACCACTGAGCTGCTAGGTTTAAATGGCTGGCTGGCAGCCTTTTATTCCTTTGGTTTTGCTTCGCCCCCATTGAAGGGAGGAGCAAAACCAAAGGGTTAAATGGCTTGCAGCCATTAAAACCTAGTAGCTGAGTGGCGGACCTTCGAGGGAGGGGGAAGGAAAACCAAAGAGTTAAATGACTGCAGCCATTTAAACCGAACAGCTGAGTGACAGATCCCACAGCACTCAGCTTTTAGGTTTAAATGGCTGACAGCAATTTAACCCTTTGGTTTTGCTTCACCACTTTGACGGGAGAAGCAAAACCGAAGGGTTATATGGTTTGCAGTCATTTATACCTAACAGCTGAGCAGCCCGGTATCCACTGCTCAACTCTTAGGTTTAAATTTCTGGCAGCCATTTAACCCTTCCCAGGAGAAAGGGGGAAAGGAAACCCTTTCCTGGGTGACCCCCCTTTTCTCCTGGCCCTGGTGAGCCATGGCCAGGAGAAAGGTGGAAGGGAAGTCCCTTCCAGGATGGTCCCCACCAGTGTTCCCTCTAAGCTGAGTTAGTGTGGGCTAGCTCACAGTTTTTTAACCTCCATCTCACACATTTTTGTCCTAGCTCAGGAAGGATGGCTCCAGAGCAAACTAGTTTATGTTGTAGCCAAATCGCTTGCTCACAACTTTAATGCCAGGAGCTCACAAAGTAGATTTTTTTGCTCACAAGACTCCATAGCTTAGAGGGAACATTGGTCCCCACCCCCTTTCTCCTGGCCATGGTGAGCTGCAGTTGGGAGAAAGGGGGAACTGAATTTGCCAGACTGTTTCATTTCAGGTGGGACCCATTTGGGTTAATTCAGTTTGGGGTTTGGCTCGTGGGCGGCCTCAAACCCTGAACCGAAGCACCCTTTTTAGGTTCATGCCCATCCCTAGTTGTAATAACAGGAGATCTCCAGCCACCACCTGAAGGGTGACACCCCTAATAATGGTAGTTTCACTATTTTTTTCAATGAACATCCCTCAGAAGATATTATCGAACAGGGCCTAACAATTTTATGTTATAATTTTTGAACTTGAGGTATATTTAGATTAGATAGATACATTTTCACATTTGAAATGCCATTCTCTTGGAAAGTGCCATTCTCTTGTTCTAGTCTAAAGTTAACTTCTTTTTAATTTGTCATAGGTAGATGAAGAGGGGTGTTTTTTTTTGGGGGGGGGGAGGAATGGTACTCCCTCTGGAATCTGTTGTCCAAGGCAACTTCTTCATATTACTTCATGCCAGAAAGTCTGGATTGATTTGTGTGTCCAAGGACATAATTAATAACTGTACTGACAAAAACTAAAAACTTAATTTCTGCGTCTCTGTGATATAGTGTGATATGTCTGGAATGTGTACCTGCATTGATGTTCATACAGATTCATTTTAGCTCACAGATCCAGTGGTCCTGTCCTCAAACGTTACAGGAATATTTTAGGATCAGGACATGAATTTGAATCTGACATACCCAACAGTGCAATCCTAAAAACACTTTCCCGGGAGTAAGTCCCACTGAATAGCTCTGAGCAGGATTCTGAGCAGACCTGCTGAGGATTGCTGTCCTAATGAACTACTTGGGTTTGCATATGGTTAAACCACAAAGCCTTCTTTAGGTGTGGAAGGAAATACACCATGGGATGCTATTCTCTCATCTATGCTCTTCAAAATATTTATTTTTTTATTTTTCACATATGTATTCCGCCCTCCCCGATGGGCTCAGGGCGGCTAACAGGGGCAGGGTAATTAACTGTGCCATAGTTAAAACATATAAAACATATTAAAAACATTGACACTAAAACAAAATTTATATGAGGTTGCTGAATATGATTATCTTTAGCTTTGGGGTTGGATGTCATCAACATGCCGATGACACCCAGTTCTATATTTCATTATCCAAGCTTCCAGGTGCATCCATCTTGGCTCTGAACCATTACTTCGAAGCCATAGTCAAGTGGTGAAGGTGGAACAAGCTGAAGGTGAATCCAGACAAGACAGATGTCAGGCTGATGTTGTAGAGGGACTTGTAGTGGATAAAGTGGTGTTGGCATTTGTGAATCAGGTTAAGAGCTTGGGGATGCTCATGGAACTGTGCTTACTGTTTGAAAAACCAGTTGGCTTGCCAACTGTCACCCATCTTAGACTCATCTGATTTGGTCATGCTGATCCAAGATTTTATATCTTCATTGAGGGAATACAGTAATGCCTACTATGCGGGGCTACCCTTGAAGAGAATCTGAAAACTTCAGCTGGTTAAGAATAAGGCAGCCCAGTTACCGTCAAGGGCTAGCCAGTGGTAACGTATCTTGTCTATCTTAAAGCAGCTACATTGGCTTCCAGTTTGTTTTTAGGTCAATTCAAGGCAATGGTTGTGAGCCTTCATGGCCTAGGTTGCCCATCTCTAAAGGTGGTCCTCAGGCTGTCACCAAATGCTGGTTCCCCCACTGAAGATAACCCACCTACCATCTATCAGAGCCCATGCCTTCTCCACTGTTGCCCTACTTCGTGAAATGGGCTCACTAGCAAAGTTAAGGGGGCTCCATCTCTAGAAATTTTAGGTGTTGCAATGCCATTGTATTTGCCAGAGTTTTTAATGAAATATAACTGCAGATATCTCTTAGGGGTAGGAAGCCCAAGGGGGCCAGAGGAGGCCTGGATCTTACCATGTGAGGTCCAGAGAGGGGTAGCCCAGCAGGGGGAGGCTGCCCTTCAGGATGGCCAGCTCGTCCACCCTGGCCATGTGGGGACTGAGAATATCTCCCAGGTGGGAAAACACCCGCTCGTTCTGGACACTGGTGGGAGGGCAACCTGGGGTGACTCATGGCCATGCAAGAGAGGGTGGGCCAAAGAGTACCCTTGTATGACCAGTACTCAGGGGGATCGGTGAAGGTGGGCTCAGGGGACTCAGTGAGGTACTCCCTCACTATCTCCTCTGCCAAATCCTCTGCTATCACACACCTGGCAGCCCCACTGCTGCTGACCTCCCAATTCAGCACTGATAACCAGTAGCGAGACTTCTCCCTGGTTGGGCAATTTAAGGCAGAGGTGCAAGGCTGTGGCTTCTCCCCCCCCCCAGTCTCTTCCACTCACTGTTCCCTCTGGCCACATCTGCTGGCCTGTAGCCTCTGCACTTCTTTGCAGAGCTCATGGTTCCATTGTACAAGCTCTTTGTTCCAGAGAGCAATGCTGCCTGTTATACAGGGGTCACCGATACAGGCCAGCCTGTACTTCCCTTGCTTGCAGACAGGCTACAACCTGGTGGTGATGCCCTCCTGCAACCTCTGTGCCAAGGCCCTCACCTGTGCGAGAACAGGTGTCCCCTTGGGGCCTGGCTGCAATGTGGAGTCTAGCATTCAGTCTAGCCCTCGAATCAGGGGGACAACTTGCCCCAAGCTGTCCATGTGCATGCACAGCGCATTGGTCGTGTCCTGGAAGGGCTTGAGGACATGCACCATTTGGGAGAGGGTCAGTCAAGGATCGGACCTGATGCTGAGTTCCTCTTCCCCATGTAGGATGGTCATGGAGGAGATGGCATTGTCAGCATTCCTGGGGGAATGACCCCTTGGGGGGTGGCCTGCCTTGATGTCCCACACACTGCACCCCGAATGTGGGGAGCCTTTCTTGGAGGGTCCTCCTGATACCCCTCTGCTTCTGTCTGCTGAGCAGGAGTGGGCCTCTTCTTCCTCCCACTGGCCACCACTCTGTCCTTCATTCCTTCAGCGGCAACATAGATGGGTAAACCCTTTTTGTGGGTCTGCGGAAGATGGAGGAGTACAAGAGTTGGGGGTTGCATCCCTCTGGATCTGGTCATGGAACACCTGGCACTCTGCTACACAGGGGTCACTGGGGAAGGTGTAGTAATGTTTCCAAAGTATGGGCTGGAATTAAGGCCATGGGACTGGAGAAAGTGGGATGAGGGACAGCTGCTTTCTGGCACTGGGCTCAGAGGGGCCACTGAGGGGCATACTTGAGGCAGGACCAGCAACAGGGAGTTGTACGGAATGGGAGTATGCCCCCCCGAATCACTGCTATCAGAGTCCTTCTCTCCAAAGAGTGTTAACAACTGCTGTTCTCTTTTGCCTCTGTGTGGAGCCCCAGGAACAGATGAGGGAAAGGAGACTCAAAGACCCCTGGTGATGCCCTGCTAGGGGTGGGCTCCCAGGGGCTGGCAGGATGGATCTGGTGCCTGGGGCTGGCGTACGGGGTGTGGAGGATGTCTTCCCCCCACAACTAGCTCCCTTTGTACCCGCTTTCAATCTCATGGCACAAAGGGGTTCACAACCAGGAGGGGTGGGAGGGTATAAAATGTGGGTCCTCAGACAAGGGACCCAATATGGAAGCCCCTCTGCTTGGCATGAGCAGAGAGATGGGGTGGGTATGACTGCCAACAGCTGACAGAGAGAGTATGGAGCTGAGCTGAGCGAATATATATTATTATTATTATCATAAAGCAGAATGGGAACTTTGTTATTTGTAGCCAGCACTGCCTGTTAAGCTTTGGAGGGCTCCTATTGGTGTTTCCAAAACTGGAGAATCCCCCCCCCCATTACCTTGGAGTTTTGTAAACAGTTTAAATGAGTGAAGACAGTCTGTCTGGAAATTTAATCATTCACAAACCACCACAAACAGCACCAAAGTTTGTGATATGTTCCTGCTGGGTTCCCTTCCACGAATATCACTTCACGAACCAGCCAAAATTCATGACGAATTTTACTTTGTGATCCGTTTGTACCCATTCCTACCAACTGCAGCCATCTTAGCTTTCAGTTCAAAAGACTTCTGGACCTAACTACTGGAGAATACACCTGTAGTGTAGTAATTGAATGTGATGAATCATGGCCATAGCCACATATTAATACAAAAGACAAAACAGATGATCAAGTATGTGGAGAAGTTTCATTAAAATTGTACACCAAGGGAATAATACAGTCCCACAAGTGGGTGGAACAAAGTGTGTGGCACCCGGTAACATTTATAAGTTTCTTCTGGCAAGAAAGAACAGTTGTTTCTAAAGAACAGATTTCTATTTTTTTTTTAATTTGATCAAAATAACAAGAGAAGGGCAAGAGCACATAAGCCTTTTTATTTTTTCTTTCCCTTCCATACCGATTCATAATGATTTCAGAAAGCTGTTTACTTAGAAGGTGGTTTGGTAATTCTAGTAAGGCCTACAGGTCAGATTTAAGAACAAAGTAAAATACGTATCCAAGACTACCAATAATTGCTCAGAGATTGGAGTAGGTCAAAAGTGTCATTTGAGGCAGCAGAATGGATCCTCGACTATCCTAATTGAATGTTTTTGTATGTTGTTTGAGGAAACTGAATTAGCCCCGGCGGTAACCAAAGTACAGCGGCAACAGATTTTCAGGAATAATCATGCCTTTTCTTATCTCAGGTCTAAAGGAAAGGGTTATTCTGTGGGATCGTAATTGTACCACAGTGCCCAATGGGTGAGGCTTGGGGTTCAGTGTACCAGAACATCCTCACCAAATCCTAAATCTCTGGGGCTCTGTGGGGGAATTTGGGGGGTATGACATCGAGTCCTGTAGGTGTGTACATTGTGATGTGTACCTGTCTACCCTAAGTTCATCCCTACCCATTCCAGGGTGCTGTGTGCTATTAGGGGTTCTGTTTCCTTTGACGTTTAGAGGGCTTTGAGGATGGTATAATTAATTAGGATCGGAGGATTCACTTTTTTCCGCCAATCCAAATTAATCTCTCCAACTTTCAGCTTCAAAGATGAAGTCTGCATCCTCCAAACGTAATATCTCCCTCCAAATACTTTAGACATTCAGGAGGGTTGAGCAGGCCAGCTTCCCACACCCCATTGTTCCCCTGTAATTGATGTTCAATTGCCCTCAACGTTCTATGGCTCTCAGAG
This sequence comes from Gekko japonicus, assembly GCF_001447785.1. Taxonomy (NCBI): domain Eukaryota; kingdom Metazoa; phylum Chordata; class Lepidosauria; order Squamata; family Gekkonidae; genus Gekko; species Gekko japonicus. The sequence goes on along the minus strand of NW_015173693.1, from coordinate 598,671 downwards.
GGCAGTGAGAATGCTCCTTGAGGGAAGGCGCTCTCCTCTGCTCCTTTTTGAATATCTACCAACCACATATGCAGGGAATTCTCCGAGCATACTGAAATGCCTACATGGCTTGTGGCTGGTTCTGCTTTACTGCCCTCTTGGTGGGCCCTGACTTTCAAGTTTGCTTAGGGTTGCCAGATCCAATTGTCACACCGATGGGGGATTAGAGGGGGTGGTCCAGGAGTGGGAGGGGATGTTGTGTGACATGCAGGGCTATTTTGGGGCAGGAACGGAGTTCCAGCTGGCTCCTGAGTTGGCCATGCCCAAGGAACTCATTAGCATAATAGGCCACACCTAACAGCAGAAACTCATTAGGATTGGCTACATTAGGGGTGTGTGGTCTAACATGCAAAGAAGTTCCTGCTACAAAAAAAGTTCCTGCTACAACAAACAAAGTAAACAGAATAAGAAGCAAAAGGTGAGTATGGTAACATGGGTGTGTGGCCTAATATGCTAATGAGCTGTGCTGTCAGGGGTGTGGCCCAATATGCTAATGAGTTTCTGCTGTTGGGTGTGGACTATTATGCTAATGAGTTCCTGCTGGGCTTTTTCTACAAAAAAAAAAAAAGCCCTGGTGACATGCATACATCACCTGGAAGTGATGTGGGCATACCGATGATATTGGGGGCAACACTCTGTTTTTGAGCAAAACTCTATGGTAATATCACACCCAAAATCAGAGCATCACCACCACCCCCCGACATCACTGACGCACCTAAATCACTTCCGGGTGATGTCAGCACATTGCACACGACATCGCTGTTGGGGTGGGGATTTCCTCTCACTGTCCAGCTGGCCACCAGTGGGCATAAGCCTGTGAAGGCAGGGGATCCCCCACCCCCACCCCCATCCCCACCTGGGGAATGGTAACCCAAATTTGCTATTAGAATAAGTGATATTTATATGTAAGCTGCTGGCAGAAAACATAACAGAAGATTTGTCTCTTATTTATTTTATTTACTTAAGAATTTTAGCTTGCTATATAGTGTTAGCATCCCAAGCAGCCAATGACAAGCTGGGCTCAGTGTTGTTCAATGTTTTTCATAAATGACCTGGAGGAAGACATAGAGGGGATGCTTATCACATTTGCCCATGACAAGAAGCTAGGTGGGATTGCTAATTCTGAAGAAGACAGAGTCAGGATTCAAAATGATCTAGATAGGCTGGAACAGTGGGCTGAGACAAATAAAATGAATTTCAATAGAGATAAGTGCAAAGTTCTACACTTAGGTACAAAAAAAATCAAAGGCACAGATATAGAATGGGAGGGACTTGGCTTGACAGCAGCACATGTGAAAGGGATCTGGGTGTTCTGGTTGATCACAAGTGCAAAGTGGCTGTGAAGAAAGCTAAAGCTAATGCAATCTTAGGATATATTAACAGAAGCATTGTGTCCAGATCAAGGGAGGTGGTAGTTCCGCTCTATTCTGCTATGGTCAGGCCTCACCTGGAGTACTGTGTCCAGTTATGGTCACCACATTTTAGGAAGGATGTTGACAAGCTCAAGCATGTCCAGAAGATGGCAACCAGGATGGTGAGAGGGTTTGAATCCAAGTCTTATGAGGAAAGGCTGAAAGAGTTGGGTATGTTTAGCCTGGGAAAGAGAAGGCTTAGAGGGGACATGATTGCAGTCTTCAAATATTTGAAGGGCTGTCATGTAGGAGATGGAGCAGATCTATTCTCTCTTGCTCCAGATTGCAAGACTAGATCTAATGGGTGGAAATTACAAGGGAGTCGTTGCCAGCTAAATATCAGATGAAACTTCCTAACTGTGAGAGTGGTTCAGCAGTGGAACAGACTGCCTCGGGAGGTGGTGGATGCTCCTTCGCTGGACATTTTTAAGCGGAGGCTGGACGGCCATCTTTCGGGTATGTTGTAGGGCTATCTTTCGTCTACGCTCCTGCAGAGTGCAGGGGGTTGGACTAGATGATTCTATGAAATATTAAAACCATCAATTAAAATGTAAGTAACAATGAAATGGCAATAAAGCAATACTAAAGGACCCAAAAAAGGTGGGAAAATATATGCAATTAATTACAAGTTTGGGGAAATGACTATGGTGTCACTAGACTAGGGACAACAGAATTTCCTCTGCCATTCCTTTATTGTTCCAGAATTTTTATCTGTGGTTTGTGCCATTCCTCTTTCACTAGGTTTAAATAGAACAATTTCTAAAAATTAATTATAGGGTTAGATTAGGCGCAGTCTTCTATAGGTTTTTTTAAAAAACACCTCCTCCCTAACACATTATCAATGTCTTTGAGACAACACTACAAAAAACAGTTTGATGAGCTCATATATATGATGACCTCTATATTTTTGTGCAGTGCTTTACTGATGCATACGCATACTCCTGTGTATTTTAACCACACCATGCAAAAATAATCTTAATAGAACTAGTCATACATCATGTCCAGATTATTACTTTTTTGCAGTGTTTTATCAGTGTAGATAACCACACTAGCAACAAGCCAAGCCGGCTCTGTATAACATCTGGAAATTTTTAACACTGTAACCGTGGAGAATTTGCAATGCATCATTTCTACTTTGACAACAACATCAGGTTATTTGGAACTTCCAAATCTAGGGGGAAAGTGATATGAGGACAATTGTCGAAGCATCCGTTCCTGACACCTAAAAGCTGTCAAAAGCTTTTTTGAGATCAATCTTCCTGGATGCTTGTAAATTTTAAACAGCTATTTATAAACAGCAATTGATTTTTAACTGTTTGAGGTGGTTTTTAGTAGTCTAAGGCACCTTGAGTGTTTTTAACTGTTCAAATAAATTGCTTTCTAAAATATCCAAATAAATAAATAAATAGGGGCCAACTAAAGATCCCCAAGGAGAGTACTGCACAACCCTGGTCCCTCTCCATGAAAGCCCTGTGCCCAGTCCCTACCACCTATCTCCTGAAGGTGGGGGCACCAAGAGCAAAACCTCTCAGATGCCCATGGGTATGGGGTACCAACCCTGACCTGATCCCGTCAGATCTTGAAAGCTAAGCAGGGTTGGCCCTGGTCAGCACTTGGATGGGAGACCACCAAGGAAGTCCAGGGTTGCTACACAGAGGCAGGCAATGGCAAACCACCTCCGAACATCTCTTACCTTGAAAACTGCATGAGGTGGCCCATAAGTCAGCTGTGACTTGATGGTGAAAAAAGAAAAAGAAAGGAAAGGAAAGAATGGGGTACCAAGAAAAGGCTTAAAGAAGAGATGAGAGGTGGGATTGGTTAGAAAATAAAAGTATGACTGGCTTACTAAAATGAAGTAGATGTTTGGAGGGGAAATATGCTCATTGGAATTTAAAGGTGAGGATGCCTAGGTTACGACTGCACCTGTTGTATTCAAAACACCAAAATAGTCTAAAGTAAGGATGGTGTTGTGTGTTAGATTTGAATGGACTGGATTGTGGCCATCCTCCGATATTTACACTGTCACTCATCTTTCTGGTCTCCCAAAGTTTCTCTAATAATATACCCAAGAGTTGCATTCAATATTTATTCTATTACTTTTGGGGAAAACTAATATTAATTTATCTAAATAAGATATTAGATAAATAAGAAATACATATTTACAGCAGTACATTAGACTTTCGATGCAGTTCTCTCTTCCTTTTCAATCACGTCTGATATCAGTAAGTTCCTCTCCGAGTGTGTGTTAATATAATGGCGGAAGGCATCTTATAATATTTTCATGTTTCCTAGCTAGCAGTGATATTGGCTAGGCTTCTGGCTTATGGAAGGAAACAATGGACTCAGAAGCATATTCACTAATGGACTAGTAAACTTTATGTGTTTTGATAATGTGTGATTCATAGTTGTACCAGTAATTCCTTTTTAAAAAGTAAATTCTTACATACGCCGAACCTGTCCTCCTGGAAAGATTTGGGACCAATTTGTGATGAATAAAATTTCTAATACTTTGGATCAGACACATAACAACTCGACTAAGAAATTTGATAAATTTGTAATTACCTGGAATCCGGTACTCAGTTTCATGGTAGAAAATGACTTGCTCCCCGCTAATCCAAGTTACCACTCTTGGCTCCATTTTTAACCACACCCTATATTCAGATTTGCTGCTTTGACTTGTTTTGTTGCTCAGAGTAGTAATCGCCCGACAGTGTTAAATTCAGGTTTTGTATCAAGTTATAGGAATTGGGTGGTTAAAATATTGTCGCGGCTCTTGAGAACTGAATTAGTTGAATGTGTTATACTTTATATTTGCTTAATACTACCTGACAGGCTGAATGTTACTCTTTTTATTTGTTAATTAACTGCTGGCATATTCTCTGTACTTTTGACAATATTTTTGCGGTTTACCTTGTTATTGTATGTTTCTTCATATTCCAATAATCTCTTTCAAAATCTTAAAGAGAAAGAAAAAGTTGGATCTAACTCCCCCATACACAAATGGAAGAGAACTATTCTTCATGTATGATGAGAGTCCACCAATGTGGACTTCCCACTGGACCCCCCCCCCCATGCTGGGTCTTTTGCTATGTCCCAAACCTCTAGGAGTGGCATTTCAGTGGTGCAGGTCTGCAACAGAAAGAAGCAGGTGGAGATGATTGATTGATTGATTGATTCACTGACTGATTGATTGATAATATTTATCCCACCTCATCTCCTTACACTCAAGGCAGCTAACAAAGCAACAAGAATTGTGAGGATACAAAACTTAATAGTCCATTAACAAGATAAAAGCTATGCCCCCATTCAAAATGCAACCAAATATGCCAAAACTGTTAACCCTCCAACATTCAGATACATTCTGCAAATAAAATTTAACTCACCATTCTTGGATCTAACCCACAGACTACAGCTTACCTGCTTCTTTCCCCTGCCAAATAAAGAAGAAACTCACTTATCAATATCCGTAAGGAGGAGTGTAGAGGTTAAATTTTATTTCCAGGACATAGAGTATTTTAGTTGGAGTTCAAATTATTATTTTGCTTCATGTCCCCCAAGGGAGAGACATTCCAGGGCTAGCACTTACTTAATTCCTTTTGCAGGAGAAAGTACTGAAAATGTATGGCATTTGTGTACTATTTTTTTCCCCATCAAGTCACAGTTGATTTATGATAACCCCATACAGTTTTCAAGGCAAGAGACATTAAGAGGTGATTTGCCATTGCCGGCCTCTGTGTCAAGACCTGATATTTCTTGGTGGTCTTCCATCCAGGTCTGACCCTGCTTAGCTTCCAAGATCTGAGGTGGGCTAACTTGGGCCATTGAGGTCGGCACTTTGTAGTATTGGTTTTATTTAAAAATGCAGAGGTAGAGATACAATGGTAACTGTACAAGGCAGCAGGTCTGGTACCCCAGAGAGAGGGAGATCCTGTCCCCCAAGGTACTTCAGCCAATTCGCAGCAGTGTAGATCTGCTTCTCTCTTTCCCTTCTAGCCTATAGATTGCACTTTCTTTACACACAGATACACATCTGCCCCTCCCCTCCAGGTAGGATGGGAGCTCATTTCTTCCACCACCACCCCACAAGACATTTGGCCAGAGCCATTTCCTGGCAAGCCTATTGAAGAAATATCCACAATCAGTAAGATACCTTACCATTCGTGTTGTCCTGTAAGGCAGAGTAATCCACATAGGATTGCCAGGTTCCCCCTTGGCCACTGGTGGGGGGTGGAGGGGGTACAGTCGGCAGATCCAGGGAAACTCCTGGATATTTGAGGATGGAACCTGGGAGGGGACAGGGACCTCATTGGCATACATCATACATAGCTTCCACCCTCCAAAGCATCTATTTGTTCTAGGATAACTAATCTCTGTAGTCTGGAGATGAGCTGTAATTCTGGGGGATCCCCAGTTCCCGCCTGGAGGCTGGCATCCCTAGCACCCACAGTAAACATGATTCTATAGGAATATCATAATCAATTTAAAGGGCAAATCACCAAGGCTCCCTCTAAGCTATGAAGTCTTGTGAGCACAAACTCTACTTTGTGAGCTACTGGCATTAAAGTTATGAGCAAGCGATTTGGCTACTGCATAGATTAGTTTGCTCTGGAGCCATCCTTCCTGAACTAAGACGAAAATGTATGAGCCGGAGGCTAAAAACCTGTGAGCTAGCGAACTCAACTTAGAGGGAACACTGCAAATCACTGTTCATATGGGAAAAAAATAAAGATTACTTCATAATTAATATAGTATTACTGGGAAAATACCTTGCATACATTCAAAACACAGTGAAATCAATTTAATAAGAACTGTTGACCCATGTACTATCAGGAAAAACAAATATGTTCTTGCTACAGAAATTATCTCCACGTAGGAAAGCTGTAATGTGACAACAGAATCAATCTGTTATCATGCAGTGAATATACATCACAGATCTACTGAGGGGGAGGGGACTCACAGTAATTTGTATGTTGAAAATGTGGTACACGAATGATTAACAAAAGTCAAGGGTCTGAGAAATTATGGTACCAGGAAAGTTTTTAACAGCCCAGTCTGAAGAACACTTTCCTGGGAGTAAGCCCATTGAACAGAACTGAGTAGGATTCTGAGTAGACCTGCTCAGGATTGCTCTCTCAGCCCCTGTACCAAAGAGACAGCATTTGTCTCTATCTTGATTACTAGATCACTCTGCTCTGCCAAAAAAGTACTTTTCCGGTTTATTGGAAAGCGCACAGATCTGAAACGCCACTCGCAATGCTTCTTGCCAAGCGATGCTTTGCTAACTTTTTGATCAATATGTCTGCCTCTTCTTTCCAGGAGCCAGTGAATCTAAGAAATAGATAATTGGCGGTGCTACGTTTTAGAAGATCACATGAAAGTAGGGTCGTTGGTGTGTTTTTTCCCCCCTACAGGGAAACGAGTGCTTTTGATTTGATTATTGAAAGATACTTGAGCTCGCTCTTCTCAAATCAAACTCGACAAAAAGTGGAGTGGAGTGAGGGAGTTTTCCAAAGGTTTTCCCATTCTCTGTTAGCATTCGATACTGCCATAAAAGTTGTGTTCTCTAAAAGCCCTGCTGAGTGATGAGCTGCGTGGTTGTTGTCTTTTTCCCCCCCTACAAGAGAGTTTTGTAGATGTGCATTGATCTTCTCTACTCCTTTTAATTTATATATGTTCTCACTTTCATTCTCTCTACAAAACATTTGCTGGAGATGCAAGGTCACTAGATTTGTAGGGGTTTCTTTATCTGAGAAAAAATAGAGCCGCATCCAAAGTACGGCAGGCAAACAGAAGTGGGCAGAACATGAATTCCCTGCCTCCTCCCTGCTGTTTCAGCCCACAGAAATCCCTAAAATTTTGCTGCAGGGGGGCAGGGACCCTCAGAAAAAAGTAAGGGTGTTATGTATTTGCTTATGAGTTATACTATGTAATCTAACCTGGAGCTTCATACACAAGCTCCATTAACTTCCAAGTATTCTAAACCCTACAGTCGGATTGATCGCTGTTGCGTAACAGACCAATCCGGAAAGAGTCTGACTTTCGGCAAGAACAATTCCTATTGGTTCCAAGCACTCATGTTTGATTGGACATTATTGTTCCAGGGGTGTGTGGTTGTAAGGGTTCTAAGTGTATATAAGTTGGATCGTTCTGTGTGTTGTCTGTCTGTGTTCACTGAGTTATGAGCTGAATAAAGAAATCCCTTGTTGAAATCGCTGCCTCAATCTCAGTATATAACAAAGGGGGAGAGTGGGGGTCTGTCACGGAATGGGGTGGGGAAGATCAGCAAAAATTGCTTGCTCATTCGCCACCAATGGAACTGCCATTACATGGCTATAGCTGCTGTTACCCAGGCAGAATAGCACCTAATGGATCAGTTTCTAAATTAGGGATGCCAACCTGCAGGTGGGACATGGGGATCCCCGGGGATTACAGCTCATCCCCAGACTACAGAGCTCAGTTCCTCCAGAGAAAATGGAGGCTTTGGAGGATGGACTCTGTGGCATTGTACCCAACTGAGGTCCCTGCCCTCCCCAGGCTCCACCCCCAAATCTTTAGGAGTTTCCCACTATGGAGATGGCAACCTTAGGCCCACCTCACCCCCTCCTGGTGGCAAGGGGGGGACCTGGCAACCAGTGCTCCCTTTAAGCTGTGGAGACTTGTGATCAAAAGAAAATCTACTTGTGAGCTACTGGCATTAATGCTGTGAGCGAGCAATATGGCTGCTGAATAAATCAGTTTGCTTTGGAGCCATCCTTCCTGAGCTAAGACCAAAAAAAACCCCGCTGTGAGCTAGCCCATGCTAACTCAACTTAGTGGGGACACTACTGGCCAACCCTACTCTAAAGCTCATTTTTCAGCTGCAGCTACAGAAGCGGCATGTGGCCCCCAAGGTCTTCCGGTACTGGTTTGCTCCACTGATTTTGTATCCAGTATGGCTGAACGGTGGCGACCCACGTGATGGTCATGCATGTTCCGTGACACCTATGGTCACAATTAAAGGCCAGTTTGAAAGTCATTTGCCTTATATTAGAGGACAAATAGCAGGTTCCAGAGGCCATTTCAGGTTGGAAGAACAATGCATGGGAAAGGATTAAACCCTCTCCTCTTGCACCATGGTCCTGATCCAGTGGCAGACAATGGAGAGGATTGATAGGAGGCCTCCTGCCACAATAGGAGGTCTTGTGACCCTAGCCACTTGCCATGGTGATTAAATGGAACTTCCGTAGTTAGAGACAGCAAACCTCTGAATAGCTGTGGAGGAAGAGGAGGAGGAGAAGAAGAAACAGCAGCAGCAGCAGCTGGATTTATACCCCACTCTTCACTCAGAGTCTCAGAGTGTCTTACAGTCTCCTTCCCTTCCTCTCCCCACAACAGAAACCCTGTGAGGTAGGTGGGGCTGAGAGAGCTCTTTTGAGAACTGCTCTTGATAGAACAGTTCTGAGATAACTGTGACTGACCCAAGGTCACCCAGCTGGCTGCATATGGAGGAGTGGGGAATCAAACCCGGTTCTCCAGGTCAGAATCCACGGCTCTTAACCACGACACCAAACTGGCTCTAGAAGGCAAACTCAGAGGAACTGGTTGGCCACTGTGTGTGATGGGACATTAGACAAGATGGATGACTGGTCTGATCCAGCAGGGCTCTTGCTGTGTTCTCATGGTCCTGCGAGTCTACTAAATTTTCACTCTGCAAAGACAGCCATTTTAGTCTCCTGCTGACACATATGCCGAAACCCATCACATTTCTTTCTTTTTATATTTCTTAGGGCTGTGTTCTAACAGCAAAGAAGGGTGCAATGTACTAGACAAATTTAATTTTACCCTTTACTGAACTGCTGAATGCTCAAATGCAAACACCTTTGTTTTGGAAAGGGAGGAAACTCACAACCTGGGCAGCGTTTGCTTGAAGCAAACCACAAAACACTTGCAAACATTTGATGTTTAACTTTGCATGGAAGCCCAGAGTCTGTTAATGAGGCTTCTTGTTATCTTGGGAGCAGGTTGCCCCCTTCTAAATATATCTCGAAAGAAAAGTCAACATTAAGACTAAAGCAATTTGTTTAGATTAACTTATTAGGGAATGTGGTCAAGCATCGTGTTCTCGGTCGCCTTGAATTTCATGGGATGGTTTAGAAAATACCGTTGGCAGTAATGCAGAGATAGGATTTCATTATGGTCTTACAGAAACCACAGGGCTAAAAAAATGAGCACATTAAAGCTTTGCCTTTTTGTAGTATGGCATATGATTGGCATGGGCAGAAAGCACTTAGTGTTCCCCCTTTTAAAGTTGCCTTTCTCTTGTGGAAAGGTGGCCTCATTTCCAATCTAAAATATTAGTCATTGGTGATGGGGTGGTGGTGGTATTATTTAGTATTATTCACTTGAGTAGAGAAATCAACTGAGACTTCTTCCTCCTTGCCTCTTAGCCAACAGGCTTTTCCATCCTAGAAATCTGTTAATGGAGATTCAGGCCTTGGCTACAGACAGTGGGCCAAACTGTGTGCGTTTTATTCATGCGTGTAATCCAATGCGTTTGATGAGGAAACCAGTAAAGTGATATACCACCTCTGAAAGGACAAGTTTAAAGCCCATGCAATCTAATTTTACACGCCAATTCTGAACAATATTGTTTTCCTTGGATTTCCCCCCCCCCCCCGATTGCATGGTCAAATATTTTTAATAGGATGAAAGTATAACTCTGGATGAAAGTATAACTCTGGTATGCAAACTAAAAACAGCCATTGAGTTATAATGGTTAGAGTGTTGCACTAGGGCTGCAGAGACCCACATTCAAATCCTCATTCAGTCACTGAGTTCACTTGTCACATACAGCCCAGTGTGGATCCATATGTTGCACACCAGGCAACCTTGAGCCTCTCACTCTCTGTCAGCCTAACCTGCCTCCCAAGGTTAAATGGACGATGGTTCCAGGGCATCAGACCAGTGGCCCATCAAGCCAATTGTAGACAGCTCCTTTCCATGGGAACAGGGTCTTTCATGTCCCCTGCTACCTGATCTCTGTAACTTTACATGCCAGGGATTGAACCTGAGAACCTCTGCATGCCAAGCAGATCCTCTTCCACTTAGCCACAGACCCTCTCATGGTAGATGTGTGGACAAAATGGCAGGAAAAAAACTGCATAATGTCCTGAGCCCCTTGGAGGACGGACAAACGGATGGACAGACAGACAGAACATAAATAGACAGATAGATAGATGGTAGACAGGTAGATAGATGACAGACAGATGATAGACAGACAGACAGGTAGATGATAGACTGATGATGATGATGATTGTTGTGAGAAAAATGTGTGTCCCCACACTCCCCCTCTGGTTCGTGTGTCCTGGGTGTTGCCTCCTTACCAAAGGCAGAGGTGTAAGCTTGGAAACCACTAAGCGCTGCCAGAGACACAGAAAGGTCTCTTATTAAAATAAAACTTATCTTTATTAAAGGAAAATACATTCTAAGATTTACCAACACAGTACACTCCTATTTCCTAAATGCTAGTGAAAACATAAACAATAGACATGCAAGCAAAGTCCCCCCGCCAAAGCATGCAGAAACGAAAAGCCTTTCGGGTTGACTCCAAATTCTCAGGAGAAATAAGCCTCTCTCCTGATCCTTCAAGAGTCAACGACGATCTGTTGGATTTTACCAGTATTTATGCCAAATGTTCAAAGAGGTCCCTTACAGTTGTAAATTAACATTTAGAAGTTGAAATTGTCTTGCAGGAAATTGCATCCTTCGTCTTACACAACAAAAGTTCACATTCCACAGGATCAATACAGTGTCATTGTTTATTCCTGGTGTTTCCCAATCATGGGAAATAAACTGTCCTTTTGGTGTTATCGCTGAGATGAAAGCGGGGAGTGTGAAATATCTGTATCTCAGGAAGGTAGTTTGCCTTTTGGATTGAAGTCTGTCATTGCCCAGCTGCAGTTTATTGCCCAGGAAACTGGGGGTCTCACACCTGGGGGTTTTCCTGGGAATGGAATGTGTGACCTTTGGGTGTGACCAAGAAAGAGATTTGTCTGGAACAGCCTGTTTGCTGTTTTGCTAGCAAAGACAGAGACAGCTATATAGATTTTATAAACTATTTGGTTCATTTTTAAACCCAAACTTTCTATATTTCTAAAATTTCTTTCCACAATGATGATGATGATGATGATGATGATGATGATGATGATGATGATGATGATGATGATGATGATGATGATAGAAGGAGGAGGAGGAGAGATTGGATTCGCTCTTTCAAGGATAGCTCTTGTCAGAACTACGGCTTGCCCAAGGTCATCCAGCAGCTGCAAGTGGAGGAGTGGGGAATCAAACCCAGTTCTCCCAGTTTAGAGTCTGCACACTTAACCACTACACCAAACTTAGACAGGTGATAGATAGATAGATAAGATATTGCAGCATATTCCTTCTCTGGACTAAAGCCCACTTTACCATATAAACAGCATTTCTGATTGCATAATTTTTTTGCTGGTTCCCCCCCCCCCCACTGCAGAGCCCCTGCAGATCACCCATGTTGTTCTCAAGGGGTCCTCAGGTCCCCAGGATCAGGATTTCGGGAAACACATCAGGCTGCAGCGGGAAGGGGGAGGTGGTAAATTCCATTTCATGGTCACTACTGTGCACAGATAGAACACACCTTAATAAGGCCTAGCAGTTATGAATGGTGGTTTTGAATCTTCAGTGTGCTTGTAATATTCACAACTTCCCTATAAATTAGATCAGGATTCTTATCCCCATATTGCAGATGGGAATTGAAGCAGCATGACTTGCCTAAATCCTCTTATTAAATTCATGACAGAGGCATGATTCATGTAAGATTATTCCTGATCCTTAGCTAAAACCGGAGCCACTACAGTCCCCCAGCTCTCTGATGAGGCGAGACACCATATGACATGGGACATCCTGTTCTCAGTTGGCAGATGTATATACAAAGGAAAGAATTATAAACAGAGTGGCCAAATGACTATGAAATGACCCTGTGGGTCTGCGATGCATGTATGCTCAGATGAATGCAAGTTAAGAAGTGGCTTATTCGCAACAACAGAGAATTGTGATGTCTTCACACCTTGAAGGGTGGGAGTAGAGTAAGAAGTGTTGGCAGAATAATTAACACAGCAACGGTACACAACCTGATTAAAGAGTAGATAAAGGTTTATTTAGGAACTAATATACTGGATCGGAAAAAGTAGAGATGGAGAGAGGTTCCTAACTAGATCTGTAGCAGAGAGAGATAGTAAGACTGAGCAAAGAACTTCCAAGAAGAAAAAGGAAATTGCCCTAAGATTAGCAATCTGGAGACAGACAAGGTATGACACAATAGAAGATAAAGTGCTGACCTCATCATCCTATCTAATTCTCCTCCTGCTGCGCCTTTCAGGGTCTTCCTCTCTTGTTCTTTGTACACCAGACATTGCCTTTTCAACAAAAAGAATGTCCCTGCCAGCTGCAACATATAACCTGTGCTCTTCCGGTCTCAGGTATAAACTTTGGGCAAGCCTGTGGCCTTAAACCATCCAGCTCACTGAACTCGGGACCAGCCCAAGACACAGTTGGTTACTCTTATTTGCTTGTGCATTTAAACTGTATTTCCCCCCTTTTATTGTAGATTGATTGTATTTTTATTGTTGTGAGCAGCGTTGGGTCCCTTGGTGGAGGAAAGCACCCAGTAAATATTCTTACTCACTCAGTAACAATGCTAGGCTAATTTTTGACCAGTGGTAGCGGAGGGATGGGACACACAGTACCATCTGAGACCTAAACAAAATTCAATTCAGGTTGTTGATAACTTCTGGCACGGAATCAGCAAACAGCGACAAAAAAATTAATAGACCTATGGCACCATCCATGTGTCCATGTGAAATGAATCCTTGTGATCATAACACCACAGTGGAAACTGTGTGATAACATGTGCCTGTAGAAATTTCAATCCCATGAATGGAAACTCATGAAAAAGAGGAGTTATGGTGCTGAACTTGAAATCGCCACAAACAGAGATGATTAGATACAATAATCCTATTCCACTAGGTGAGAAATCCTCCAACTGCAGGACATGCCTCCAATGGAATGATCCTCTCTTAGCAAAAGAGATCCATTAGATCCAGCCTACAATAAGCTGCTTTATACAACTGTATATAACAACTGTAGCCAACCCATTTCCTTTTCAAGCAATAGCCACATTGTGCTATGTGAACAGGGGCTGAAACAGGCCTTGAGGCAGAGTTCATTTCTTTCAGTATTGGTCTCTGCTTGCCAAAAAAAAAAAAGTATCCCCAAGCCAAGAGGAGGTGTAATTCTAATAGACTTCATTGTTTAATTCTAATATAACCAAAAGGCAAAGACAGCAATTGTGGAGTCTCCATTTGAAAGAAATGAGCATTACTCCATAGGTGATTGTACCTGGGTGTTTTGTTTTGTTTTTTGATCAAGCAGAACCTCAAACTGGGCCCCGGAAGCTAATTTCCATGATCAAGGGTTTTGTTTAAAGTCAAGGAACATTCTGACATGCTGTCAGAATCCTTCCCGTTGCACCATTGAATTAAAATAAGTAAAAGTTACTGTCTTTGTTAAGGATGGAAACTAATGTAATGTGATTATTCTTTTCATGATTGTATGACTGACAGCCTCTCAGCTGGAGGAGTCCTTCGTTTCAGAGGTATTTCTTTCAGATTTCTGGAGCAGACAAATGAAATAACCTGCTTTGGCTTTTTCATTTCACTTCCCATTACTTCTTTATTCCGAGGCACGTGCATAACACTTTTAAGTGCTCACAGTAAAGCTGAGTCCTAAAAACCTGCCAAACGGTCCTTATACTACAGCTTCATGGATCAAACACCACCACCACCTTGTTGCAGTGTAAGTTCGTGGTGCGTATTTATGCATACAAAGAGCATTTTGTCTGATCCTAACGATTCTCACCTCACTAGCATTCTAGGCATCCGGGATCCTTGTTTCCATCGACGTAAGAACAATTTCCCAACCAGAGGACTTAGTGCTGTGGAACACTGAAATGGTTCCACGAGTAAAACTCTCCTCCCAGTCCAAAAAGAGGACTTCTATTTCTTCTGAACATCTGGAAGGGTTTGTCACAGTCCCCTTACACACCGTAATAATGAATAGGGGAGCCTATGTTTAGTAAGGTGCTTCAGGCCTGTAGCCAGGATTTTGTGGCTTGTGGGGCAATTTTTTTTTCCTGGTGGGGCTGCCATTATTTGCCATTATGAAGGGGGTGGAGAGTCAGTTTGGTGTAATGCTTAAGTGCGTGGACTCTAATCTGGGAGAACTGGGTTTGATTCCCCACTCCTCCACCTGTACCTGCTGGATGACCTTGGGCAAGCCATAGTTCTGTCAGAGCTGTCCTTGAAAAAGAGCAGTTTCTGTCAGAGCTCTCTCAACCCCACCTACCTCACAGGGTGTCTGTTGTGGGGAGGGGAAGGGAAAGGCGTTTGTAAACCGCTCTGAGACACCTTTGGGTAGTGAAGAGCGGGATGTAAATCCAATCTCCTCCTCCTCCCGTCCTGCAAGATTTAAAGGGCCCTTCAGCTGATTGGCAGGGACCCCATGGCCCTTTAAATCTTGCAGGATGGGAGGGAGAGGGCCACCACCCCTGCTTCTTCTCAAAGACCTTTAAAGGATCTCTTTACATGCTTTTGGGAAGAAGCAGGGGGCTTTAAGAAGCGGGGGGGGGGCTTTAAGGAAGGGGATGGGGCCCCCAATAGCCCCAGAGTAGCTACGAGACAGAGGTGCCTGCTGCCCAGCACAATGTGGACTTGTAAAAAAAGAAATCTGCAGAATGGGGCTGTGTCAGATGGGGAGGGATTCTACAAATCTGGAGGGACTTCTAAGTTTGGAGAAACATCCAAACAGTTAAAAAGGGATTAAAAAACAATACAACTGTAAATTAAAGAGAAAAATGAGATCTCTGCCATAAGTAGGGAGCCCACAAGTGTTGCCAAGGGAATTTCCCTTTTTCCTTCCACACCCTGGCTTTAGCTCCCCCTCCTTGTTGCTTTCCAAGCTCCCTTCTGCCACCTCCATCTCCCCCTCTCCATACCGCCCCGTTCTAACTCACCCACCCGTCTGTCATCATC
This sequence comes from Gekko japonicus, assembly GCF_001447785.1. Taxonomy (NCBI): domain Eukaryota; kingdom Metazoa; phylum Chordata; class Lepidosauria; order Squamata; family Gekkonidae; genus Gekko; species Gekko japonicus. Next base: position 583,118 of record NW_015173693.1, on the reverse strand, counting down.
ACTGCCTCCTCCCACAGTTTTCCTCGGGTTGCTAGGCAGTGTTCCCCCTAAGCTGAGTTAGTGTGAGCTAGCTCACGGCTTTTTTAGCCCCTGGCTCACACATTTTGGTCTTCGCTCAGGAAGGGATGGCTCCAGACTGCAATGTTCCCTCTAAGCCGTGGAGTCTTGTGAGCAAAAATTCTGCTCTGTGAGCTGCTGGGATTAAAGTTGTGAGCCAGCGATTTGGCTACGTGTTAGATTCCCAGGCATTCAAAATAAATCCACGTTTAGGAGTAAAGTAAAATTTATTTCAAAGCGATGGTTCAATCAGGAACAAGGACATTGTTAGGAATAACTGCAATCATACTGGGACTACATAATAAAGGAACTTGAACAGGTAAGGGCCAATTAGCCCCTTTCCCTCTGGCGGGAATAGAACAGAGAACGTGCGCCCAATTCCTTGGGAACGTAACGGTTCTACATTATACACAAGTTCAGTTCTCAGGCAAGCTAACCATAACAGCGAAGCGATACCACGACTCCCACCTCCAGCTGCTTGACCTTGGCCAGTTCCGCAAAGCTACACAGTTGATCTAATGAAGCAAAAGGGTACACCGGGGGGGGGGGGGATGGAATGGTTATAACAGCTTCTACAGGTAATACCCTATACACCAGACATAATGGCAGCTAGCTGACATAACGGCATTAAATCAGTCTGCTCTGGAGCCCTCCCTTCCTGAGCTGAGACACAAATGTGTGAGCCGGAGGCTAAAAAACTGTGAGCTGGCTCACACTAACTCAGCTTAGAGGGAACAGTGCTCCAGAGCAAGCTAATTTATGCAGTCGCTGAATCGCTCGCTCACAACTTTAATGCCAGGAGCTTACAAAGTCGAATTTCTGCTCATAAGACTCAATACCTTAGAGGGAAGATTGGTGTTAGGGCAGCTCAAAACGGCACACAAACTCCACTAAAGGGGGGGGGGTGTTTGCTATCAACCCTTTATGTTATTTTCAAATTACTGTTTGTTTTTTGGAAGTCCGATATTCCAGCAAACCTAAATCTTCCCCAGGGTTTGCAGAGTCCTACATTATAGTCATGGTGGCTCGCCCTGTGTGGGTTTGGACATGGATCCAACTTTTCAGTCTCAGACGTAGCGATTTACTGTGCCTGTTCCCATCGTATCGGGCGATAGGCAGGAGCAAAAGAGCCTGGAGCCTTCAACAATCTTTCTCAGATTTCCAGTGATTCAGGCAGCCGCTGTAAATAAGGTCATTATATCTTACATGTATTGGGCTTAATGCACTCTTGGGTTGAGGCACTGCTAAGACTCGCTGTATTTCAGTAACTTTGCTGATAGAAGTAGATACTTTGGAATCAATAACACCATAGGATCGCGGGGTGTGTGTGTGTGTGTCTCAGCTCACTGACACCCCCCCCCCCAGAGTAGTTTTCCTTATTTCTAAATATGGCAAAGCCATTTCCATGTTGAATTCTAAAAGACGTGGTGGTGGAAGGTGCTGTCAAGTCACAGCTGACTTGTGGCAACCCCATAAGGGTATAATTGCCTGCCTCCATGTCACGACCCTAGGGCGGACATGATTGCTCTCCGTAAGAATTTGAAGGTCCTCGAAAGAGCTCTCTCAGCCCCACCTAAGGGCGTCAATTGTGGGGTGGGGAAGGGAAAGGAGACTGTAAATTGCTATGAGACGCCAAGTGAAGGGCAGGGTATAAATCCAACCTCCTCTTCTTTAAATTAAGGATGGGAAGGTACCAGCTGGATATTGGGAAAAACGTTTTTACAGTAAGAGTTGTTCAACAGCAGAATCAAATACCTGGGGAGGTGGTGAGCTCCCCCTGAATGTCAGTCTTTAAGCAGCGGCTGGACAAACACTTGTTGGGGATGCTCTAGGCTGATCCTGCATTGGGCAGAGGGTTGGACTAGATGCCCTGTATGGCCCCTTCCAACTCTGTGTTTATATGATTAAATTCCTTGGAGGTCTCACATCCAAATACTAGCCATGGCTGATGCTGCTTAGCTTTTGAGATCTGACAAGATTGGGCTAGCCTGATGTATGAAATACCAGCCAATTGCAATCCATCTGCATCATGCCATTTTGATGGTTGGGGGGATCAGGGTCTTGTCAATTACCAGAATTTGAGGGCTTGTTCTTTGAATCAAGAATCTGACCTTTTCTCTCGAAACAATCCAACGACATCACAGGATTCACTTAAATTTCCCCGGAAAACCGATTTTAGCATCCTTTTAAAAATGTACTATTGATTCTATATCCCTCGTCATTTTGATTGGTCAGATTTGAGTACACTGTGTCAAAATATTTAGGTTATATTCCTCGGTTCTCCCAGATTATAGTCTGTGCCCTTAACCACAACACCAAACTGGCACCTACCTGATGGTCACTAGCATAGATGGCTTAAAAAAGTTATTCGACAGATTACTGGAGGACAGGTCTACCAAAGACTGCTATCCATGATGACTAAAGGGAAGTGCTATATCCTGAGGTATCAAACATGCAAATTCTAGTGTTTGAGGGCAATATCAGGAGGCCAACTTGTCCTATGGCCTGTGTTGGCCACCCAGGGCACCTGGTTGGCCACAAGGAAGCTGGGCTAAGTGGACTGCCGGCCGGACCTGGCAGGACTTCTCTTACATTCTTATGTACCAGAGTTCTTGAAGTAAGGAACATGTTCTCATCCAGCCACATTGTTAGATTTGTTCCCGTTTAATACTTTGCTTCTGTTCTAAATAAATCTGCAGCGCCCAAGATTTCAGTTTAAGGAGGAATTTGATGGAGCCTCTCTCGACTGACTGAAGAAAAAAAGGACACACTTTTTGACCTTTTAGATGAGACAAGTAGAGGAGTTATTGTCTCAAAGATCTAAATTGAAATGTCAGAAGGGTTACCGTTTTGCAGAGAGGCAGCTTTGTACTTAAGGAAAGCCATGGCTGAATGTTTCTGCGTGAGGCCCAAGCTTAGGTAGACTGACACATTCAAGGCAAGAAAGATAATGACCTCTCTCCACTGTGGAGTTTGTGCAGATTGGAATCATCTGTGATAGCAACATGTTAATATGAAATGATCAATAATAGGAGTGATTGTGGGTCATTTAATGAGAGCAGAAACAAAATAGGTAATATTGGGGAGTATTGATTTGAGAAGAACAAATTATGCGGAAGCTAAAACTCAAGCATCCAGTAATGCATGTCTTCGGTAGACTACATATTAATTTTGCCTAGTAATGAGTCAGGCCTATGTAACATCAGCATACAACTATCATTCAGTTTAAAAGCCTACTTTATATTTGGCACCTAGACTTGTAAGTGTACAATAAATAACAGAAAAGAAAGTTAAACAAGGAGGTAAGTCAATATGGAAATGGAGAGAACCCACTGATTATCACCCCATGCTACATTTAGAAGACTAGGTTTTCCCCGGAAGTGATGTCAAGTCCTTTCTAGGAGTCTCTGAAAACTCTATGATTTTGCCTAGAGATATGTGACGTCACTTCCAGGTTTTCCAGGAAGTTTCACACTATCAGCCAATAGCAACCCAGCAGCCCACCCAGCGGTTCGAAAGCAACTTAATTGCAAGTAGATAAATGGGTACCCACCCTTAGTAGGGTGGGGGGCACCCTGCCTGTGTGGTGGTTGAAGACAGATGGCGGCGGCGATGGCGGCGGCGGCAGCGAGACATCAGCTCTGGCTTGGATGGCGTGGAGGTGGCGGCGGCGAGCGGGCGTAACCAGAGGAGCGATCCCTGGTGGCTAGAGGACGGAACATCGAGTAACTGCTGTCGGGAGAGGGCCGCGATGACGCCAAGCACCGGTACAGCGGAGCCGGAAAAGGACGCAGCTGAAACGGAAGGAGGCAGGAAGTCGCGTGCCTCGAGAGAGGGAGGTTGCCACCAGGCGCCGAGGAGAGCGTCCCGCCTGAGAAACCACCTGAGCCAACAGGAAGAAGAGGAGAACACCACCAACTACCAACCACCACCATAGGGGTGCCAGTAGGTCTCCCCACCCCATACAAATCTGTGGCCTTAGTCAGGGAAGTAAAATGGTGACTAGCACCGAATTGTAAGCCGCTCAGAGACCCCCCTGACAAGGGGGTTCGAGCGGGATATAAAGTTGAATGGTAAATAAATAAATAAATAAATAAATTTCCCTGCCCCTCTGGTCTCCTGCTCATTACTAGGGCAGGCTTCGCAACCATTCCTCTCACAGAGACTCAAAACCAGATTTAAAAATAAAATAAAATACAATACTCAGTACAATAAAAACAAAAACTATCTACTATTTCCACCAACATTAAAACTACCACAATATTCCTTTTATATAACTGTCCCCATGAACAGTTCTGTTTTGGACATCCAAGGAGAGTGAAATGCAGAGATGCTCTTGAGAAAGAGTCAATACCACAATGGATTGGATCCAATCAGCATTTCCACTAGTGAAAAAGGAAGAAGACCAATGCTCCCTCTAAACTGTGGGATCTTGTGAGCCAAAATCCTACTTTGTGAGCTACTGGCATTAAAGCTGTGAGTGGGCAATTTGACTTCTGCATAGATTAGTTTGCTCTGGAGCCATCCTTCCTGAGTGAAGACAAAAAATGTGTAAACTGGACGCTTAAAAACGGTGAGCTAGCTCACACTAACTCAGCTTAGAGGGGACACTGAAGAAGACCTTTGATCACCCCCAAAAAGCTGTGCTGCGGATCATGGAACCTGCATGGACAAAGGCCATGTGGGATGTGGGTTGCCTTAAGGAAGAGAATTGGGGGAGACTGGCCAGAGAAACATAGCTTTTCTTTGAATTTGAATGCATTTCTCATCCAACTTATTCTAAGGATGAAAAGGGCTATGTTTCTCTCTGTACTTATTACATTCTTTGTCTTAAAAAAAAAAAAACAGGTTAGCTTGATGCCACTTTTCAGGTGAATAAAAATCTTTTCCCTGGGATAAAATGAGCACACGATAAAATGCTGAACTTCTGTGACAATAATACATTCTTCTAGCAAGTTGCTAATGCTGTTACTTTCCATATCTTTCTTGCCAGCTCTTTTGTTCCTGTTTGAGGGAGGACAATTATGTCACAGTAGCTATGGCATACTTTGAAGATGAAAGTAAGAGTAATAACTTATTTCATCGGTAAGGAGTATAGAGATATGAAAGTAATTGCCCTTTCTGATCCAATAACCAGTAGCCAGAAATTGAAACCGCAGATACAACTTTTGCTCAACCACCTTAATGTTTACTGATGCAGATAATTATATACATTTTTTTAAAAAAAAGTGCATTTAGAAAATGTGATATTGACCTGCAAAGGGTTGAGTTGGTACTTGAGATTTACAAAGGTATCTTTCCTTATTTCTTTTTTCATAATCATCTCTGGATTAGCCCATTATAGAGCTTATCAAGGGTCAGTTTCCTGCTTCGTGTACTAGCTGGGAATTTTGCAGTGGACTATTAAGACACCAATCATAGATGTAGGCAGCTGGCTCCATACTGACCCAAAGTGTTGAGCATAATCTACACTTGACACTAGCCATATGAAAATCATAGAAGCTGCCATGAAATAGTGGTGGTGTCTTTTAACAATAATGATTGTGGGAGACGAGATGTGTCATAGAGAGACAGAGGTACCTCAGGGATGAACTTTGGCGTAGAAGTTTGGGGGCCTGGCTCATGGGCTCGTCGGCTAGAGCAAGGAGGCAAAAGCAGGCTGTAGCTGTGCATTTGAAGTTTCCGTTACCATATTTAGGGATCTTCAAAGAACCATTAAGCTCAGAGCCTAAAATGATATAGCTACACACCACTGCAAAGAGAAAGGACTTTGTTCACATCTGGAAAGTAATTGTGTGGTGCCGCTGTTTACAGCTGGTTATTGCTTTTAATCAACTGAATGCAAACACAAATGCCAAGAAAAAGTAGACAAGAGAAAAATAGAAGTCAGGGATTCCCAGCATGGTGCCTTTATCCTCCAGCACTTTTCCTGCTACCCACCCAGTGTTTTTTTTGAAAGTGAGTGGTGCCAGGCTTGGCTTTGCCCAGCTAGGGTTGCCAAGTTTCTTCGAGATGCCAGCAGGGGGGATGGGGGGGGATGCTCAGGGAGCCAGAAGTGTCACTCCAATGTGCCAACATCACCGGAAGTGACATCACACATCACCCGGAAGTGATGTAGGCATGTAGGGGGTGACACTCTGGTTTTTAAGCAACACTCTATGGTAAAATGCCCTCAAACCATAGTTTTACCCCAAAACCAGCATGCCCCCCCCGATGTCACTGACATGCCTACGTCACTTCTAGATGACGTCGGCACATCACCCAATATTGCTCGGGGGGTGGATTTCCTCCCACCAGCCAGTTGGTCGGCCCACCCCAAACTGGGGAATGATAACCCTATGCCCAGCAAGAAGAAGAGAAGAAAAGATTGGATTTATACCCTGCCCTTCACTACCCAAGGGAGTCTCAGAGTGGCTTAAAAACTCCTTTCCCTTCCCCTCCCCGCAACAGACACCCTGTGAGGTAGGTGGAGCTGAGAGAGCTCTTGACAGAACTGCTTTTTCAAGGACAGCTCTTGTCAGAATTATGGCTTGCCCAAGGTCATCCAGCAGCTGCAAGTGGAGGAGTGGGGAATCAAACCCGGTTCTCCCAGATTAGAGTCCGCGCACTTAACCACTACACCAAACTGGCTCTCTAAGGCTTCTGACTAGCCACTGGGGATTTGATTGGCTCTGCAGATTTATAAAAACATTGCTGTGGCAGCAGCTGCCACCACCACACAAGGATCTTCAGTGTGTGACTGAAGGTAAGCTGCGGTAACCATTTTGTGACTGGCTTCTCCTCCTGCAGCAGCCTGCCACGCTGTGTCAGAATTCCAAATGTGCCTGCAGTCTGGAGAAGAGGAGGCTGAAGGAGGACATGATTGCTCTCTTTAAGCATTTGAAAAATTGTCACTTAGAGGAGGGTGAGGAGCTGTTCCTGTTGGCAGCAGAGGATTAAGACTCACAATAATGGGCTAATTACAGGCAGAAAGATACCAGTTGGATATTAGGAAAAACATTTTTTTTTACAGTAAGAGTACTTCAGCAGTGGTGAAGGATATGTATAACAGCCAAGGGAATCCACTAACGCCTCGGGAGTTGAATCAAAAACTAGGAAATAGATATTGGTTAAATTCAATGGGATTATATTCTTTAATTAAACAAGATAAGTATAAAGAAGCTATTAAAAGGGAAGATAATAATATGGAACAAATATTATATGTGAAAGAAATAAAAAAAAGGGTTGGCAGGGAAGATTTATTTAGAATTGGTGAAAGATAAGGAATTTATGTGTAGAAGCTTAAAAAACAAATGGAATAAGGAAAAACAAATTACTACTGAGGATGTCAATAAGTTAATGGTGAACTTGAAGAAAATTAAGCTAGAAAAGTATAGAGAACTTGAAAGAAAGATAATATGGAAGTGGTACAGAACCCCTGCACAACTGGCATATATGATAAAAGGGATGAAACCTAATTGCTGGCACTGTAATGCAAAAGAAGGGTGGTACTCTCACTTATGGTGGGAATGTCCAAAAGTGATAGATTTTTGGGAAAAGATACGGGGGAAAATAGCAGTATTATGTAAAGTTAACCTGGATATAAATGTAGATTTATTATTTATGGGTGTATTGGGAAACCATAGAATTGAGAAACAAAATCAGCATATTTTCAAAGTAATGTTATTAGCAGCGCATGCAGTAATTGCATATGGTTGGAAGGAGAACTCAAAATGGACTTTAGAAAAATGGAACGAATATTTATATGAGAGGGGGGAGCGGGAGAGACGGGGTGGTGGGGAAGTATCAAAAAGTTGGAACTAAACTGTAATGTAATAACAATATTGGGATACAATAAAAAAAATTGGGGGAAAAAAGAGTACTTCAGCAGTGGAATCAGCTGCCTAGAGAGGTGTGGTGAGCTCCCCCTCACTGGCAATCCTTAAGCAGCGTATGGAGAAACACTAGTCAAAGATGCATTCCAGGGGTGTCAAACTCATTTGTTACGAGGGCCGGATCTGACATAAATGTCACTTTGTCGGGCAGGGCCATGCATGCCATAAAATGTAACACAAAATACTAGAGAGTACTTTGTGTTACATGCATGGCCCGGCCCGACAAAGTGACATTTATGTCAGATCCGGCCCTCGTAACAAATGAGTTTGACACCCCTGCGGATTAGGCTATCCTTCACTGAGCAGGGGCTGGACTACGTGGTCTATGTGGCCCCTTCCAACTCTATGATTCTGTGAAGCAGCACCCAAAAAAAAAAGGTTGAAGCTCTTGCTTGCTTGCTTTGCTTCAAGCTGCCTTTCACGATATAGACGCCAGATGAATGTGTGCATTCTCTGTTATCATTTCTCTCAGTCCTTCCTCTCCTCCATGTTGGAGAGAGGAGGTGGGAAATCTTTGCTTCCTTTACGAAAAGTTTTACCAGTTTCCTGTAAATTGGTCCGCGTCTGAACTCTTTACCTCTGAGGTTCCATATTCAATACAGCTCACTTTGTGACCTGTGGGAACTTTACTATATTACAAAAAGAGGTGGGGAAAGCCCTGGTGGAATGTTTCTTAATACTTTCCCGCCGTTAGAGTTTCTCCACTCATTCCCTGTAATGCGCTGACAAACCGGAAAGCATCTTGCTATAATGACAGCACAAAAGGTTTCATATTCTGAAGTTTCGGAGCAGATGTGTGCTACGTTACAGCACTGCTTCTGACAGTTCAATTCTTGAGGCAAGGCCAATGGCACCGCTACTGCTGTTCTAGTGGATATTAGTCAGGGAATGGGACTGCGGAATACTTCCCCCTTGACACACACACACAAAATTTCCATGTACCAATTGTGGGGTTTTTCCCTGCCATCAAGCCACAGCTGACTTACAGCCACCCTGTGGGGTTTTCAAGGCAAGAGACATCCAGAGGTGACTTGCCCTTCCAGGGCTCTTTTTGTAGCAGGAACTCCTTTGCATATTAGGCGACACACCCCTAATGTAGTAAATCCTCCAAAGCTTACAGAGCTCTTCTTACAGGGGCTACTGTGAGCTCTTGTAGGATTGGATATATTAGGGGCGTGTCGACTAATATGCAAAGGAGTTCCTGCCACAAAAAGAGCCCTGGTTGCCTGTCTCTGCATCATGACCCTGGACATCCTTCCCATCCAAATACTAACCAGAGGCAACCCTGCTTAGCTTCTGAGATCTGAGAAGGTCATGTGAGCCTGGACCAGTCAGGTCAAGGGCCAAACTGTATTCAAGATAAAAGGGCAGTAAAAGCAATAAGCACAAATGTCTTTGCTTGATAAGTGAAATCTTGCTCTTGCATATACATTATTGGCTTCTGGGATAGGCTAATGGAACACATCCTTTAATCGGAAGGCAAATGAGGTGTCATTTTCCCAGATAGGGTTGCCAACACCAGGTTGGGAGATTCCTAGAGATTTGGGGGCACAGCCTCTGGAGGGCAGGGTTTGGGGAGGGAAGGCACTTGAGCCGGGTATAAGGCCGTGGACTTCACCCTCCAAAGCAGCCATTTTCTCGAGGGGGACTGATCTGTGTCATCTGGGGATCAGTTGTAATTCCAGAAGATCTCCAAGCCCCACCTGGAAGGTGGCAGCCCTAGTTCCAGATTAGTTGCAAAAGGTATAAATATAAAGCAGACTTTGAAATCAGGTGGCAACGAACAACGTTTTGGCATTTAATAAGAACAGAGTAATGGTTTCTATAAGGAAGGCCGAGCGCCAAAGAATAGATTCTTTTGAACTATGGTGCTGGAGAAGACTCTTGAGAGTCCCTTGGTCACTGCAAGAAGATCAAATCAGTCAATCCTAAAAGAAATCAACCCTGACTGTTCCCTGGAAGGCCAGATAATGAAACTGAAGCTCAAATACTTTGGCCACCAAATGAGAAGGGAGCACTCACTGGAGAAGACCCTGATGCTGGGAAAGATTGAAGGTCAAAGAAGACGGGGACGGCAAAGGGTGAGATGGTTAGACAGTGTCATAGATGCAACGAACATGAAATTGAGCCAACTTCAGAGGACGGAGGAAGACAGGAGGGCCTGGCTGGATCTGATCCATGGGGTCGCGAAGAGTCAGACTCAACTGTGCGACTGAACAACAACAACAAAATGGTTTCTTTTAGGTAATCTCTTACCCCAGTCTGGCTCCTCAAAGAGAGAGGTGGGGGGGGGGAGAGAGAGAAGAGAGAGGATTTTACTTTTTATTTATTTGTTGGATTTCTATTTTGTTGTTGTTGTTCAGTCGCACAGTCGAGTCCGACTCTTCGCGACCCCATGGACCAGCTCCCGCCAGGCCCTCCTGTCTTCCACTGTCCTCTGAAGTTGGCTCAATTTCATGTTCATTGCGTCGATGACACTGTCCCACCATCTCATCCTTTGCCGTCCCCGTCTTCTTTGACCTTCAATCTTTCCCAGCATCAGGGTCTTCTCCAGTGAGTGCTCCCTTCTCATTTGGTGGCCAAAGTATTTGAGCTTCAGTTTCATTATCTGGCCTTCCAGGGAACAGTCAGGGTTGATTTCTTTTAGGATTGACTGATTTGATCTTCTTGCAGTCCAAGAGACTCTCAAGAGTCTTCTCCAGCACCATAGTTCAAAAGAATCTATTCTTCGGCGCTCGGCCTTCCTTAAAATCCAACTCTCGCAGCCATACATGACTACTGGGAATACCATTGCTTTGACCATGCGGACTTTTGTTGGCAGGGTGATGTCTCTGCTTTTTATCATGCTGTTTAGGTTCGCCATCGCTTTCCTCCCAAGGAGTAGGCGTCTTTTAATTTCATGGCTGCTGTCACAGTCTGCGGTGATCCGCCCTCCCAAAGGCTCAGGGTGGTTACTTTTTCAGGGCTCTTTTTGTAGCAGGATACTTCTGATAGTGTTGCCAGCTCTGGACTGGGAAATACCTGGAGATTTTGAGGGTGGGGCCTGGAGACAGCAGGGTTTGGGGACGGGAGGGACCTCAGCAGGATATAATGCCATAGAGTCCACCCTCCAAAGCAACCATATTCTCCAGGGGAGCGATCTTGGTCATTTGGAGATTAATTGCAATAGCGGGAGATCTCCAGGTGCCACCTGGGGGTTGGCAACCCCTTCTTATGAACAGGAATGCGCAGGGTTTTATTTCTGTACTGCATAGTACAGCCTGCCTTTTACTTACCTCTTTGGATTTAGGCAGACATTCTGAAAAACTGGACTCATGTAGTGGGGGGACGGAAGAATGCGGCCAGCGAACATTTTGTGTCAAGCCAGCTTTTGCAAACCTTTGCAAGTGACCCTTTCACAAGTCTTTTAAAATTACATTTGCATGCTCAAAGCAGATAGAAAGTATGCAGTACAAGGCTTCCCTGCAGATCAATCACTCCAGGGCTTTTATCTCTTTAATGAGGAACAAGATTTAGGGTGAGAGCAGGAAGTGGAGGACAAAATGCCACCTTGCAGGATGCTGTCTGGACCATGACTTCCTTCTCACACGTAAATCAGCAGCAAATTGCATGTAAAACCTGTGAATTGGGACTCAGCCAGTATGTCTGGTACATAAACAGAGAAAATAGCAAAAAGTCGACTAGATTTTTGCGTCCATGTGTATTGCAGGTAAAAATGTGGTGCTATATTGCTATTTGGGAGGGCTGCGGTGACTCAAGTGGTTAAGACGCTGAACTGCAGACCGGAAGGTCAGTAGTTCAACAGTTTGAGACCCGAGTGCCGCATGACGGACTGAGCTCCCGTCTCTGGCCCCAGCTCCTGCCAACCTAGCAGTTCAAAAGAAAGAGATTGCAAGTAGATAAATAGGCACCGCTTCGGTGGGAAGGGAGCAGCGTTCCGTGCGCCTCGGCTTCTAGCCATGCCAGCCACATGACCACGGAAATGTCTTTGGACAGCGCTGACTCTTTGGCTTGGAAATGGAGATGAGCACTGCCCCCTAGAGTCAGATTTGACTGGCTTTCAAGCAAGGGAAACCTTTACTATATTGCTTTTGTCCCTGACCTGGATAGCCCAGGCTAGCCTGATCTCGTTACATCTTGGAAACTAAGCAGGATCAGCTGTGGTTAGTATTTGGACATTAGACCTATAAGGTTGCCATAAGTCAGTTGTGACTAGGCAAGAAAAAAAATTGCTTTCGACTCTCAGTCAACACAGTTAGCAGTCACTAAGAACTCTCTGTGGATTTTTCGACCATTTTTAAACCAGTCTAGGGGTGTGGACATCACGATATCCAGTGATGATCAATTCAGTAAGTCAATTATATGGTGAAAGAAGTACTTCCTTTCAGGTGAGACGGGGGTAATATAAGAATACTTGCAGCAATTTGTCCACATGTTATATCATCATCATCATCATCATCATGGAATCACCCCACCCCTGCTACTGCAGGGGTCTGGGTGATGTACAACCAGAGATAAAACAAGAAATAAAACCAGTAGGCAGATGACACCCCGTTCTACCGACTGATGGATGGCCACCCGGACACAGCCCCAGGACACCTTGACGAGGTGTTACAGGCTGTGGCTGGATGGTAACTATGTGGGGCTGCCCTTGACTCTGCTCTGGAAGTTGCAGCTAGTGCAGAATGTGGCAGCACGGGTGTTGACGGTGACACCTGTTCAGGCTCGTATCCACCCAGTGCTGCGCGAACTGCACTGGCTGCTTATTGAATTCCGGATCCGTTTTGAGGTGCTGGTGCTTACCTTGAAAGCCCTATAGGGCCAGGGGCCAGCATACCTGCGAGACCGCCTCTCCCCATAAGAGCACAGCCATGTTTTCTGTGCTTAACACTTGTATTGAAAATAGACTTGCAATGCAATCCTAAGCAAGTATAAAAAGGTAACGGTAAAGGTTCCCTTGCTCGAAAGCCAGTCGAATCTGACTCTAGGGTTGCGGTGCTCATCTCCGTTTCAAAGCCGAAGAGCCAGCGCTGTCCAAAGACGTTTCCGTGGTCATGTGGCCGGCATGACTAAACACCAAGACGCATGGAACGCTGTTACCTTCCCACCGAAGTGGTACCTATTTATCTACTTGCAATTTCTTGCTTTCGAACTGCTAGGTTGGCAGGAGCTGGAACTAGAGATGGGCGCTCACTCCATCATGCGGCACACTCGGGTCTCGAACTGCTGAACTACTGACCTTCCACAGCCTGCAGTTCAGTGTCTTAACCACTTCCAGAAGTAAATCCCATTGAGCAATGGGACTTGCTCCCGAGTAAGAGAGCTGAGGATTGCAACTGTAAATTTGATGAGCACTCTCTGCCGATGAAGGGATTCTTTAGTTTTATTATCTGAGCTCTAGAAGAGCTCCCTTCAATGTTAATTTAACCGGATATAAATTGCATAAACTGAGTGTACAGATTGTGTAAGCAAAGCAAATGAAATATGTCGTAAAGCAAACAAAAGGAGAAATGGAAATGCTGACAAAGGAACAAATTGGATGGCACACATCTGAGCATCCCAAGCAGAAGTATGCAGAATCAGGGCGTTTGATGCTTCAATATTGTAATTCAAGCTACTCATTAATAAATCAACACAATTGTCATTCCCACAGGAAACACATGTCTGTGTTTCCAGCCAACTGGAATTAAATTTTCAAGGTTTCCACCCCTCAGATTTCAGGCAAAATGGAGAATGCATCCTTGCTCTGTAGCCAATAAAATGTCTCACTTTCACAGGGAAGAGTGAATTGTCCTGAGTGAGTTTCTTTTACTTTTTCTTGAATCTTCAAGTGGGAGGTCAGGTTGCCAGGTCCTCCTGGCCACCAGCAGGGGATGGGGGGTAGGGTTGACAGAATCCAGGTCAGGAAACTCCTAGCGATCTGGAGATGGAACCTGGGGAGGTAGGTGGGGCTGAGAGAGTTCTGAGAGAACTGTGACTGTCCCAAGGTCACCCAGTAGGCTTCATGGGGAGGAATGGAGAATCAAACCCAGTTCTCCAGATTTGCATCTGTTGCTCTTAACCACTACACTTCCTACAAGTTGGACCCTGATGCAAGACAGCTGTTGCCCAGGACCTTACAAGGATCTTCTACTAGCATGATTACTGGCTATTTTAGCCACCTGATGGGCTTAGGTGAGTCAAATGATGGGATATAAATATTTTGATAAAATAACTTAAAATATTTAACCCATAAAAGGGAGCAATCGTATATAGGGATGGGCATGAACCGGGAAAACGCAGTTCAGTTTGTTTTTAGTGGCTGAACCACAAACCAAGCCATGGTCTGGACCAGGAGGCTTGTAGTTCATGGCCCCACAAACCCCATTGAAAGGGACTGCAGTCCCTTTAAACGGTGTTTGCAGGAAGCCTGAAAAACAGCTGAGCAAGCGGGAGCAGCTTGCTCCCCACTACTTAGCTGTTTTTGGCTGTCTTCTGCAGTCCCTTTAAACTGGATATCCCGAAACAGCTGGGCAGCAGGGAGCGCCTCCCTGCTGTGCAGCTGTTTTTCAGGCTGTATTCTGCACTTTGTTTAAATGGATTGCATAAGACAGCCCGAAATAGCTGAGTGGCAGGGAGCACTTCCCTGCCACTCAGCTGGTTTTGCAGCTTTTGCAGGCAACAGAAAGCAAAAGTCTAAAGGGCCTTGGAGTCCCTTTAAACCCCTGCTTTCTGCTCCATCCACAAACCACCACAAACTGCTATGAACTGCTTTAAAAGTTCATGGAAGTTTATGACAGTAGATGCATCCCGAACTTCTGTTAGTGAACCATGAACATGGCAAAATTTGTGACAAATTTTGCTTCGTGGTTCAGTTCGCACCTATCCCTACTCATATATCTGTTTATTATTGGCAATATTTACAACAATAAATGATAGTCAACTTTCAGGTGGAACATAACGATATTATATCATGCCTCGTAGTACAGTGGCTGTTGCCAGGAAGAGAAGATTGAGAGGCAGGGTGATGGTAGCCAGCATACTATCTATTGGTAGCTAAAGATCAGTGAGTATTCCCTCTTTTGTTTCTTTCAATATTCATTTACATTTTTGTGACTGTTTCATCTATTTTGAAGAAGAAGAAGAGATTGGGTGTATACCCCATCCTTCACTACCCAAAGGAGTCTCAGAGTGGTTTACAATCCCTTCCCCTTCCCCTCCCTGCAACAGGTACCCTGTGAGGCAGGTAGGGCTAAGAGAGCTCTTTCGAGAACTGCTCGTGAGAGCGCAGCTCTGAAATAACTTGTAAGTGACCCAGGGAGTCCCGTTGCCAGAGCGACGCGTAGCGTCACTTCCTGGCGACGGCGGGTGCAACATGTGTCACAGTCCCCGCGGCAGGGATCCTGCCAAGACACGCAGATCCCCCACCGGCACACAAAATCAATTTATTAGCAAGAAAAACCAGGGACGGGGGCAACAGTGCTCAGAACAAGGGAGCTCATGCAGTCTCAAATTCTAACTGGACAAACAGAACCTAGCAGGGACTCCACCCCACTGAGAAGACTAAATCAACACACATTTTGGGGAGAGAACAGACCGGTCCATTGTAGTGTGTACCATAAATACACTATTGTTTAGATTTTTAAGAGGCATACAGTGGTGATTCATTGATGCACAATTCACACTGAAAATATGTACATTTGATGAGAAAAAGAATGGGCGTAAAGATACAGAAAATGGTGCAAAAATTTGAAACCATGGGATCAGTTTCTACAAGGAAAAAATGAAATTGGATTTGGGTGTCAAAAATGTGGCAACCCCCCCCCCTCCCCAGCCAAAGATCTACTTTGTAACCATTCTGCTCACGGGAAAGTACTCTACAGATTGATTCCAGTGATATATCTCTCACTCCCTTTCTCGTGCTTTGAGCACACATAAATCTCTATTCTGAGATGTGTCAAACATCTCTTTTTAATAATACAGCAAGAAAATGAACAGATACTCACAGCGAAGTCCGAAAGCCCATAAGCCTCCTTCCCGCAACACCAGGCCTCTGAATTGTCCTTTTTGACAGGTATGCTTATAAATATTTGTTTACCAAAGCCATTCTTGAATTTCTGTCTTCTCATAACATATATTCAGAGGATGCTTCCCAGAAGACTTCTTTCACTAGCACTTACTGGTTAGCCGCTGATAAATTGCAAGCTTTTATAATCGTCCCCCCCCCCCCAAGATCAGATAGGCAACAATGGCAAAGGGCCAAAGGAAATGACTCCCTGGGAGATCCCAAGCACTTTTAATTGGCAAATAGCAATAAAGAAACATTTGGGAGATCCATACATAGATCTCCCAGGGGGTCTTGAATTTGAATCAGGACCATGACCTCAGGGGGTGGGGGTGGAACTTAACTCTCTCACTGGGGAAGGGGCATGGCTCAGTGGTAGAGCACCAAGGTTCGATCTTGGCATCTCCATTTAAAATGACCAGGTGTAAGTGATGGGAAAGACCCCTGCCTGTGACCCTGAAGAGCTGCTACCCATCTGAGTAAGATGATGCAGTATATGGCAGATTCATATGCTGTCAAACCCCCAGTCGGGGAAGGGGTTCCCCCAATTTCAGAGGCTCCAATTGGATGCCCCACCCCCAAACAGCCCCTCCCGTGTTGACATCACCAGCATGATTACATCACCCAGAAGTGACATGATCACACCGGGCATGTTGCACAGTGATGCTCTAGCATTTTGGCCAAAACTCTATGGTAACCATAGAGTTTTTGCCAAAATGCTAGAGCATCACCGTATGATGTGCCCGGTGTGATGATGTCACTTCCAGGTGATGTCATCCCATCTTGCATGTGCTTTGCACTTGTGCCAGGAGATCCATGGACGGACCCAGAAGACCCCCACTGGAAACCCAGTAAGACCTGGCAACCCTTTTCTAACCTCAAGTGCTTCTCTCGTCCCCTCCTCCTGAGCTTTTATTTGACTCGCTGGGAGAAACATTCCGGTTACCTTCTCTCACTGCCATGTTCCATCTCACCTGGCCTCTTGCGACTGATATCTTCTTCTCCCATCCTCTCTCTACCTCATTCTACTCCCTCCACACAGTGGCCTCTATCCTACCACCATACTTGGTGAAGATTGAAGTCTTCCTCCAGCCCAAGAGGCTTTTCTTTTGGAGGAAGAGCCTCTCAAGTTGGAGAGACATCCTCCAGCACAAGGTGGGGTAACACCCACCAGGCATGCAACTAAGGAGCTGCACTTAATGAATTTAAGATCCTGCACCCTAATACCATCGCCGACAGCCTGCGTGCCGCCGATATGAACTGACAGAAAATGCTGTACCTCATTGTAATGGTCTGCTACTACTGCTGCGCCAGTATTACACAAATGGCATACTAGGACTTTATGTTGTTTTATATTTATATCTATATTTGCTGTGCTTTATCTGTTTTAAAACGTTTATGTAAGCTGCCCTGAGCCTGCGTCAATGGGGAGGGTGGGGTATAAATCAAATAAATAAATAGTTGTGGGTCCATTTTCACTGGTAGGAATAAGGGGGGAAATGAGATCCTCAAAAACCTTTGGATAGCATCTCTGCATTTTTCATTGCAGGCCCACTACAGAAGCCATTTTTGATTAATTTACACCACTAAGACATTTTCTGCTACATGATCTCAGTTCAGCAAGCCGATGAATTCGGAATGGTTTAATTAAAGTTTCATCTGCTGGAACAGGCACTCAGTGAAGTCGGCCTCTTCAGTGCTGCGATTTTCGACACTAAGAGCAGAAGTGGGTGTTAAAAGATGTAGCCCTGCTTATTCCCTCCTCTTCACTAGGAGCAGAGCACAACAGAAGCGGAGTCTCTGCACAACGTGTGCTATAGTTTGGCTGCTTTTTCTTTTTTTGCATTTTGTTTTATTGAAGAACAATTACAAATAAAGATTACAATTTTAGCTAGCAATAAATACATACTTCTTACATCACAATTTCTTCTTTGTTTTTTATAGATGTACTTATACATTTTTAATTGCTTTAATAATCTACAATAAAAGCTTTTTTTCTTTCTTTCTTCTATCTCTTCGTTCTTCTGTCTTCTCAGTATTAACCTATGGCTGACTTGGACATTCTTTTGCACCTGCCTGGCATGATGACGTTTCACTTCCATGCCAGCGCCTTGGAGTGGCACCCGCCACGTGGACTCAATGTTTTGTTGTCGTGGCAGGCCGAACTTTTAGTTCTGCCGCCGCGAAAGGGGGGACTGTAACGATATGAGCTTATGTTTGTATTTCTGTATAGTGGTGATGCTGCTTATGTGTGTCTCTAGCATGAATACCTATGCATTATGTATTCAGGGATTGCTGTATGTTGTGTGTTGCTTTGTTCTGCATCTCATGCTTGCCTAGAAATAGGCTGGCCTGGGCCTGCCGTTGCACATACGGACCATGTGCGTCCCTGGAATGTATCCCATGACTCTTTGGGATGGAGAAGACACCGCGCCATTGCACCCACTTGGAGAGCTATGGAAAATCCCCAGCGAACCCCGGCATTCTTGGAATGGAAAGAGCAAGTGACCCTACTCCCTTAATCTGGTTTGGAGATCTAAAGACAATAGCGTTTATGGCTTTGGAGCAGGAACCAGATCTGCAAATCAAGAGGTGTCCATGGGAACGGAAGATTCACACCTTGCCAAAAGGCACCTTTGATGTAGGAGTAGGATCTGCATATTGCCACCACCCCTTAGGAGAGCGTCATCCCCTTCGTCATCCCCTCGTCACCCCCTCTTCATCCAGTAGTGATAGTTTAGAGGACGGGTTTGATAGTTTATGGCTGGATAGCACATGCCCCAAAAAGAGTTTATTTAAGGAGAAACTCTCCTTTGTCTCTCTGGTTAACCCACCCTTCCCATAGCAGTGCACTAAGGTGCTACAAGTGACTCTACTACTTAAGTTCTCCGGAGTCGCGACCCAGAGAGCTCACACGTGGTTTGGCTGGTCCTACCTGTGTGCCTTGGAGTTCACAAGCTGCTGCTTTCGGCTGCCCAGCGTTCCAAGGAGGGGAGTTCTTCCTCAGCTGGACCTCAGATGAGTATAGCCGTGCCCCATTGTGTCTTCCCCATTTTGATGCTTTTGTTATTTTCTATGCTGTAATTGTTCTGATGTACTATTGTAACTAAGGAGCTTGTATGAATTTGTGTGATTCCGATTTTGTATGCCTGATGAAAAACCTTTAGTAAAGACAACATTTATTTAAGGACTAGCGTGTTGTCTCACTTCCTGGGATATAGCCGAGCGTCTCATTCGCCATCCGACCTCTGTATAGACTGGTATAGAACTTACGCACAGCCACAAACACCCAAAGAGTAGTCCCTTCCTTATCAGTATTTCCTAAGTCCATTGTGGAGGAGGTTCCAGCTTCGGCTTGAGCAGAAAACTCTGTCAAAGAAGGTATATTATCCATTTTTTTGCTTTGCCTTCTGCTTCCCCTTCTTATCTTGCCTTGGAGGCATGTTTTCAGAATCTCAAATAAATTCAAAAGGGTTGAAAATAATGAATTAACAGCGAACAGATGGCGAGCTGCGGGTAATGGCTACCAACCACCCCCCCCCCCTCCAGATTGGCTGCTTGAGGGATGAGTTCACACTTAGGCTTGTTACTTTTCGGAGAAACAGAAGTTCTTTACTGCAAGAGAACTCCATACTGGATAGGAAAGGAAGCATAAAGGCTCGTAGCTAGCTTCTAGCTAGCTACCTAAGCTGGGATGGAGAGAGACTGTAGACAGCATGTTCACCCCTCATGCTGGCCAAAGGAAGAGAGAGCAAGAAGAGAACTAACTGGAAGGAAGGGACCTCTGGGAATAGCTTCTGGGTAACAAAGGGACAGCAGCCAGATTGGACAAAGGAAAAGTCAGAGAGCAGCCTATCTACCCCTATACTGACTTTCTATTTCCCTCCCCTGAGGCACCAAAGCCTGTGCTAGCATTAAGCGACATTGCACCATCCATTTCTTCCAACAATCATGCTTTCCATTTCTTTTCTGTGTTTACCAATGGTGTGTGGTGCGGTGGTGGTGGTGGTGGGAAGTGCCCTCGAATCACAGCTGGCTTATGGCGACCCCATAGGGTTTTCAAGGCAAGAGATGTTCAGAGGTGTTATGCCATCACCTGCCTCCATGTCACAGTCCTGGTATTCCTCGGTGGTCTCCCATCCAAATACTAGCCAGGGCCTTAGCTTCCGAGAACTCATGAGATCGGGCTAGCCTGGGCTATGCAGGTGTGTGATAGGTCAAGAAAATATACACCTGGCGTGACATATCAAATATTCTGTTACACTAGGATTTACACAGCATAGGAGAGGGGGAAGACGACTGAAGCGCTGTCTCTCTACTAATAGCTAGATCCACCTCAGGACTTGGATAATTCTTCTGAGCCTCCCTGATGTTGTAGAAGTCTCACAGTCTCACGGTCTATTGTCTAGAAGAAGTAGAGAAGTGGGATTTTTAATAGGGATGCCAGCCTCCAGGTGAGAGCTGGGGATCCCCCGGAATTACAGCTCATCTCTGGACTACAGAGAACAGTTCCCCAGAGAAAATGGACGCTTTGGAGGGAGGACTGTATGACCCCACTGCACCCCACTGAGGTGTCTGTCCTCCCCCAGCTCCATTCCCAAATCTCCAGGAGTTTCCCAACCTGGATCTGGAAACCCAACCCTCCAACCCCCACTGGTGGTCAGGGGGGGACCTGAGAACCCTATTTTTTAAAGAAGGCATGTCGTCTAGTGCCATGTGCCAAAGGACCGTGACAATTCTATTTGGGGGGGGGGAATGTAAGCTCTGTTGATGAGGAATTAAGGTAAGACATGTTACACACTTCCCCTGAAACCATACAACTTTGGTTTTTCACACTGCAGGAAGTGCAAATATTTACCAAGCACCTTTTCTTTAAGAATTCTAACTGCTGTTAAGCATAGGGTTGCCAAGTCATTTTTTGCCAGGAGCAGGGGGCTCCCGGCCAGCGTCACCCAGAAGTGACGTGACGATGCCAGGCACGCTGGGGGCGGGGCCACAGCCATATGAGGGAAAACCATAGAGTTTTCCCTTGGATGGCCATGGCCCCGCCCCCAGCGTGCCCGGCTTGGTCACGTCACTTCCGGGTGAAGCGCACATTGGGGAGGAGTTTCCCCCGGGGCACGATCCCGTGGCGGCGGGGAACAGGCCACTGGGGTGGGGGTCTCCCCACCCCCTGGGGGGACTTGGGAAGCCTAGTTAAACACTAGGGCAAGCTAGAGGAGGCTGTCTCTTGCCTCCCAAGAGAAACTCGAGCATTGCTGTATGCAGAGGCACAGCACGGGGGAGGGGGGTCCACTGGCTTTTTTCGTTGAATGAAGGCAGTCATTCTGATCAAATATGAACAGCGAGCAAATATAATGCAACAGTTCGTGTAGCTGATGCTCACTGGCCAGCCCCCCAAAAAAATGCCCCTTGAAAATACGAGGCTGCCAAAGGCACACATTAGCTGGTTAGGATCTCATGCTGATTTATGAACAATGTGCAGATCCACACAGGAGTGGGAAAACATTTGGTGTTTCCCACACGAAACCACCGGGAAAATCAGGCAAAGCCGCGGGGCAAAATGCGGCCATGTGGCTTTGAGTGGGAAATTGACCAATAGAAGCGGGGCAAAGGGAGGCGTGACTGCGGCGCAGCTCTTGTGTGAATTCGGTCTCAGTGTCACACCTACACATTCTTGCATGATAAACCCATGCAAGGCTGGAAGCTATGAAAGGTCACCCACGGCTAGAACTTGTATGGGAAACGATCAAGGAAAACTGGGGTTGCTATGCAAAGCAAACCATCACTGCTCATGTCTTGCCAAAAAAGCCCCATGGTTTTAGGGTCACCATGAATCATTTGCAACTTCATGGTGCACACGATTATTGTTAAGGAGGATCTAGCCTCAGAATGTATGGGATTTGTTGCAGCTATTCTATGGCTCCTTTAAAAGTGTAAGGCTGCTTTTGCCTTCTCTCTGTGTCATAGAATGTGTGTCAGTTTAGGTAAGAAAACCATTGAAGATGCCTGAAGGATATTTCTGAAGTGGGAGATGATAGATTCAGTTCACCAGTCAAAAAAATGACACTCTCACATTCACATTTGTAGGGCTACCATTGTTTCTGATTCCTATCTGCCAAGGCATACAATTCCCCTTCCTAAATATATATATATATATCTTAAAAACCCAGATACTATGCAAAAGCCATGTAATGGAAGTCTTCTGCAGAAAATAGAATGGAGTATTAGTTGACAGAACCTCCAGCTGTTCTTGTCATAACGGGTAATGTCCGTGCACTTAAAACGACTCCTTACAATGAAAATGAATGATGTACAATAATTTTCTACCTCAGTGAACGAACAGCTATCACAATCAAGTGTAAAACTATGTCTTAACCATCTGTTCCATAACCACAGTTTCCGAGATTATAAAAGGTATAAGAAAAATATTCTACAAAGAGAGAACATCTAAAGTTAAACTGTGATGAGGAACAAAATAGCCGTTGCATACGAATATAACTTTTCCCCCTACTCACTCAACTCACAATAGACTAATCTTGTATATAAATAGTGAAGAATCGACAGGGAGATCCTCTATATTATTGAAAGCCCCTGATGTGATTCTTTGTGGTCCCACATCTCCCTGTGACAGGTTGGAAGTTGCAGTCGGTGAACTTCCCTTGACCCACTGGGTGGTGTGCTCTAGTGCACTGGCATCGTGCCAGTGTGCTGCTGCCACGTCTGATTTTTAAAGAAGAGGAAGCGATGCCATTAGATGCTCGCTAGAACTGTCCTGCCTGTCAATTTTATTGGATGTCTTATGAGTTCTAGTATTTTGGGAAAGGGAGAGAAAGTTCTCTGTTCATTTTTCCTACCCTGTTCATAATCTGCTATCATATCCCCCCTTGGTTGTCTCGCTTCTAAACTAAAAAGCTCAGGCAAGCCCTATCATAAGAACATAAGAGAAGCCAATGTTGGATCAGGGCAATGGCCCATCCAGTCCAACACTCTGTCACACAGTGGCCAAAAATACCAGGTGCCACCAGGAGGTCCAGCAGTGGGGCCAGGACACTAGAAGCCCTCCCACTGTTGCCCCCGCCAAGCACCAAGAATACAGAGCATCACTTGCCCCAGAGTCCCTATCTATACCTTGTGGCTAATAGCCACTGATGGACCTCTGTTTTGTATGCTTATCCAATCCCTCTGGAAGCTGTCTTGAAGCTTGTAGCCGCCACCTTGTCAGATCTCGGAAGCTAAGCAGGGCCAACTATGGCAAGTACTTGATGGGAGACCTCCTTGGAAAACCAGCAGTGGAGGGGGGGAAGGGGAAAGCTTTATCGAGCTGCCTCTCTGAATATCCTCCAGGCCCCCAGTAGAGGTCAGTCACCAGAGATCACCATGACTTCCAGGTGCATGTACACACATACATACATACATACATAAAAATACAAAAAATATCAAACTTACACAAACAAACAAATAAATAAATAAACAAACTGAAAAATGCCAGACTCTATAGCCTTTCCTCATAGAAAGGTGCTCCAACACCCTAACCATCTTGTTTGTCCCGTGCGCCAATTTTCCAGCTCTGCAATGTCTTCTGTGAGTTAGAGTGACCACAACAGCACACAAGTATTCCAAATTAGGCCTTACCATAGACCTATACAGGGGCATTATAATAATGGCTGTTTTATTTTCAGTCCCTTTCCTAATAATCCCCACCGTTGCCTTTTTCATTGCTGCGGCACACTGGGTTGACACTTCCATGGGGCTATCCACCGCAACCTTAAGCTCTTTCC
>NW_015173693.1:546263-559316 GCF_001447785.1 Gekko japonicus | reverse complement strand
GCTCTTCCCCTCTCCACAAGTTCAGGCCTCATGAGCACATGCATGAAGCTGGGATTCTTTGCTGACGAGATACGGTGCCAAGACATGGACCGATGTCCCACAAGCGCTGCTTTACGCTCTGAAGCGCTGCCCTGGAGCTCCACGTGATTTCCCCTGTGTCTACGCAATCCTGTTTTGTGAGGATTGAGTAGACGCGGGGGAAATTGCGCGAAGCTCCAGGGCAAAATGCAGCTGTGCAACAGCTTGTGTGAAATTGACACGTACCATTGGGGCAAAAGGGAAGAGCGAGCATGGAGCAGCACTTGTGGGAAATCGGCCACAGTGTCCAGGCACAAAGGTGGTGATGTGAGGCAGTGCCAGTGTTCCCTCTAAGCTGAGCTAGTGTGAGCTAGCTCACCGTTTTTTAGCCTCCGGCTCACACATTTTTGTCTTCGCTCAGGGAGGATGGCTGCAGAGCAAACTAATTTATGGAGTAGCCAAATCGCCCGCTCACAACCTTAATCCCAGTAGCTCACAAAGTAGAATTTTGGCTCACAAGACTCCACAGCTTAGAGAGAGCATTGGCAGTGACCACCCCACTTGCAGGTCAGCAAGGTATGGCAAGGTGGCAAGCATCCTCTCCACCTAGTCTAGTGCATTGTGGGAATGAGGGGGTGGGCCACCTGCATTCCCAGGCCACCACACCAAGGTCAGTGAATGTGGGAAGGAGGAAAAGGGACAGGCCTGCCTTTGAAGGGAGGGAGGGAAGGAACTGAGGGAAGGAATTAACTGGGGCCAGGGTCACTCCCAGTGCTGCCTCTTGCCAACTCAGACCCCCATGACATGGGTGGGTGAGTGACAGGGCCGATTGCTACCCCTCCACCTGTTGCCTAAGGATAGGGTAGCAGCTGCACTATACAGGGCCTCATTGATCTTGTTAAGGAGATAAATTTGACAGATTTAAAGAGGGCCAGTGCATTTGGTTGGGAAGATGCTATAGGGGAAAGAGCAGAAAGACATCACTATTCCAGTCCCACTAAAACTCTCCTTTCTATGCAGCTAACTAGTTATGTGTGTCACTCTCTAAGACGTTATGCTGCTCGGGAAAAGAGAAGATTATAGAACTTTACACACAATGAAATTTCAGGTTGGCCATTGCCACGTACCATTAGCGAAGCTCCCCGATGACTCAAAGCTAGAAGCTCTCCAGTGCATGCACTCTTAATATCAGCATCAAAGATGCAATGAGCCAACAGTTAACACCATATTCTTAATGAAACATTGAGCTATACTACAATCTAGCATTAATTGCTTGGAGGGGAAAAAATTAAGTTAACTGCACTGTCTCCAAGGTAGCAGTTCTTTTTCAGAATAAGATGAAACCCCAATATATTTTCAGCATTAGGATTATAATTGAACTTTGAGGGACCTTTCTCTGAAATGCTACATTTACTACACGCAGGGCCAACTAGACAGGTGTAGTTGGGGGGCCAATGTGTGGATAAGGCAATGGTGTTGAGAGGAGCACTTTAGATTTCTTAGGCAGTGGGACATTTTGGGACAAACTGGACCAAGAATCATAGAGTTGAAAGGGACTTCCAGGGTCATCTAGTCCAACCCCCTGCACAATGCAAGAAATTCACAAATACCTCCCCCCCACCCCCAGTAAGCCTTGCTCTATGCCCAGAAGAGGGGAGGAAACCCTCCAGGACCCCTGGCCAAACTGGCCTGGAGAACATTTCTGGTCCCAGCTCCTGCCAACCTGGCAGTTCGAAAGCAAGAAATTGCAAGTAGATAAATAGGTACCGCTTCAATGGGAAGGTAACAGTGTTCCGTGCACCTTGGCATCTAGTCATGCAGGCCACATGACCATGGAAATGTCCCTGGACAGCGCGGGCTCTTCAGCTTGGGAACGGAGATAAGCACCGCAACCCTAAAGTTGGATTCAACTGGCTTTCGAGCAAGGGAAACCTTTACCTTTACATATGCGTGTGTGTAATACATCTTTTTATTTGTAAAGGATTAAAAATATATAAGGGCCCAATCACTCCTCATATAAAAATTCCAAAATCATATATAAAACAAGGGTCAATGGACTTGACCTGACACATTTTGGCTTGTTAGGGCCTTCTTATACCACAATACATAATACAATACAATTATACAGCATAGATACAAAATGATAGATACAGAAAGAAATTGTTCCAGAGTGAAATTACTAGGCATAGAATGAAAATATCAATGAGGCCTCCCAAGATCCGCTTATATGCCAAATGATATTTCACTGATATAAACCTAGAAACAAAAGAAATATTAACCAATGCAATCTGGAATATTGAAACTCATTTCAAAAATAATTAATTAAAAAAATTAAACAATTGTATTTATTTATTTATTTGATTTATATCCCACTCTCCCCACTGACTCAGGGTCCGGAAGGTCCCTTTCAATAGCTGTTCAATCCAAGCCAAAGTGTCCTCAGCAAGATTAGCAAACAGCATTGCTGATAGACAAAAGTGCTAGAGGTTTATATCGGGTGTTAAGTGATGCAATCCTTGTGGAACACCTTGACATTGTCATGTGATTGCGCCTCCCCCATACAGTATAGCATTTGAAACTATAAGACAATATAACAAATAAATCACATGACAATATCAAGACATTCCACAAGGATTGCATCACCTAACACCTGGTCTAAAGCTCCAACACTTTTGTCTATCAACACTGCTTTTTTCTAAAGGGACAATCTTGCTGATCATTCCATGTACTGTTGAGAATGGATTAGCTTCTATGGAAATGCCCTGTGGATGCTCTGAAGCCCCATAAAACTTAAAGAGTTGGCTGTAGTTCTCTGAAATGGTCCTAGGGGAATAGGACAGATGAACAAAGCCAAGAGTCTGACTTAGAAAATTCTTCAATCATTCTCAGTCCTACCTGCAGACTGTAATAAAATGTCAAGACCGATTCATCCCCTTTCTTTTACCTGGAGTATGATGATCACTTGAGATCTGTGGATGCTACTACATACACTGGATTGGATCCAACTAGTTTGTCCATTGGTGGGAAAATTCATAGGGGTTTTCCCTTGACTATCCAAAAAGGCTATGCTGGGAAACATGGGACCTGCATGGTCAAAAGCTATATCAGTGAAGCTGATTGTATAGAGGAGAACTGGGTGAAAATGAGGGGGGAAAGCTGTCTAGATTCAGTTCCCGCTCTACTCCATAAGACCTGCAAAAATTTTCATTGCACTGGTTGCTATCTTTTCCTGTTACAACAAAGTCTTGATATTTCATGAATTTCTCAGTTAAATATTCATTTCTGATACTGGATTTTCCATCTGACATAATGTGATTTTTGCTAAGTCATCTGATTTTGTTATGTATCTAAACAGTGTATTTTCTCATACTACTGATTCAAACAAAACTTCTCTTTACTGATGATAGGGAAAATATGAATATGCATAAGGAAGAACTTCATCTATGATGGGAGACAGTTTGACATTGCCCTTCTTACAATTTGATTTCAGTGTTGTTTTTGATGAACACAATTAATCTCCTTCAGAATTTAATGGTTTGGGTTTGTTCTGAGGTGAATGTGTTTTGGCTTCTTGATTAATTGGTGCCATTACTCCTTAACTGCCCTGATTAAACATCTATTTAAATACTACCTATTAAAGCCACAATAGATTTCCTTTTATATATGAGCTATTAACCCTTTGACGTGCCCACCTCAAAATGCCAGAGTTGAAATTAGCACATTAGTGGATTGACCTTCATTAGTACAGAAGCCTGTCTTTGAGGTTCTCCTATGAGTTCAGTGAGGAATGAAGGTTTTGGGCATACATACCATGCCCAACAAAGAAGTCTCACAGGGGGGGTGATATGATGGATTTTGCTGGTGGTTCACCAAGAGATGTTTACAACATGGGATTGGTATTGTGCCATCAGGTGTGGACAATTCCTGATGATTGAGACATGGAAGATGATTGCCATATTAAAAGAGTCATAGCTCAGTGAAAATGAGGGGGGAAAGCTGTCTAGATTCAGTTCCCGCTCTACTCCATAAGACCTGCAAAAATTTTCATTGCACTGGTTGCTATCTTTTCCTGTTACAACAAAGTCTTGATATTTCATGAATTTCTCAGTTAAATATTCATTTCTGATACTGGATTTTCCATCTGACATAATGTGATTTTTGCTAAGTCATCTGATTTTGTTATGTATCTAAACAGTGTATTTTCTCATACTACTGATTCAAACAAAACTTCTCTTTACTGATGATAGGGAAAATATGAATATGCATAAGGAAGAACTTCATCTATGATGGGAGACAGTTTGACATTGCCCTTCTTACAATTTGATTTCAGTGTTGTTTTTGATGAACACAATTAATCTCCTTCAGAATTTAATGGTTTGGGTTTGTTCTGAGGTGAATGTGTTTTGGCTTCTTGATTAATTGGTGCCATTACTCCTTAACTGCCCTGATTAAACATCTATTTAAATACTACCTATTAAAGCCACAATAGATTTCCTTTTATATATGAGCTATTAACCCTTTGACGTGCCCACCTCAAAATGCCAGAGTTGAAATTAGCACATTAGTGGATTGACCTTCATTAGTACAGAAGCCTGTCTTTGAGGTTCTCCTATGAGTTCAGTGAGGAATGAAGGTTTTGGGCATACATACCATGCCCAACAAAGAAGTCTCACAGGGGGGTGATATGATGGGTTTTGCTGGTGGTTCACCAAGAGATGTTTACAACATGGGATTGGTATTGTGCCATCAGGTGTGGACAATTCCTGATGATTGAGATATGGAAGATGATTGCCATATTAAAAGAGACATAGCTCAATGGATAAAACTCAGCAGAAGATCACAAGCTTTTTGTTGTATTTTTCACGTGTCCGTGTGTGTATGTGTGTGTGTACCTGGAAGTCATTGCAAGGTCTGGTGGCTGACCCCTACTGGGGCCCTGGAGGATATTCAGAGAGGTGGCTGAATAAAGCCTGCCTCCGCCTCCCAACTCGTGGTATTCCAGGGAGGTCTCCTGTCCAAGTACTTGCCACATTCGACCCTGCTTAGCTTCCAAGATCTGACAAGACCGGGCTTGCCTGGGCTATCCAGGTCAGGAATAAGCTTTGAATTAAAAAGTATCCAGTTTCCATCACTGAAATCTCCTGGAGAGAATAGACAATATTGAGCTAGGTGGACCAGTGGTCAGACGCAGCTTCATATATTCTATAATCTGTATTATCCGACTGCGTGACTTTATTCATTTGAAAGTGGATCAACTGTTGTCAGAGCAACAACTCAGCAAATGTATTTCAGGAAGAAACATTGAACTGTGCTTGGAAATGCAGGATAAGAAGGGCAAACTTAAACTTCAGCCCAGCTCTAGTAAACTTATTGGTGTTTTCTAATCTATGGAACAGATATATGCTTTCTTCTATACAGTTTGACTGAAACAGGACTGGAAGCCATACAATCTCCAACAAGCCAGGCAGTTGTGTGATGTCATCAGCATTTTGAGGAAAGATATGCCTCCGTCTCGCCCTTTTACTTCTTCTGAGGTAAGTCATTTAAAAACAAATGAAGAATCTGACTAATCACCAAGAGCATCAACATTTATCAGCATCATTATAAAATGATCTTTTGGGCCATGAAGCCATTGTTAACTATTAAGCTACCATTCAAACAGAATTAAAAAGCTGTTTACTACAAGCAATAGATTTGACCAGCAGTTAGAGTTGAATTTTGTCCAGATTTTGCAGATTAATTCTATTTATGGAGGTTGACTGGATCAACTATACATTTTCAAACATGATTGACTTGAGTGATCTTTTACAGCCTTTGAAAACCTGAACGATTGGATATTTTGCTGTCTAAGACATGGTGTGAAGTGGTGGCTGGTGGTTGGCTCTGTGAAACTAACAGGCCAAGTGGAACTGAGGAGGGATGGGCACAAACCAGGAAACTCTGGTTCAGTTTGGTTCATGGTTTATGACATGCATCATTTGTGGACCATGGAGCATCACATATTTTTAGCTACCTCATGAACTGGTTCAGTTTGTGAGGCAGAATAACTCTCTGGTGTGGTAGAGATACCAAACTCACAGAGGACCTCTGGCTGAGTCTCCTCCACCAGCCCTCCAAGTTTGGTAATTATTGGATATACGAGGTCTAAATTACGTTCCCCCCCAAAAAAAAAGAAGATGCCCCCAGGAAAGTGCTTTCTGGGGAAATGAGTTTGGTATCTGTAGCTTGCATAAGATCTGCTGTATACACTCCTGAGCCTCCTGAACCTGCACCTGTCAAAATGGAAGCTGACAAGTGATCATTTAGATAGGTGCAGGTTCAGGACTGTATAGAAAAGATCTTGTGCAAGCTAGAAACACCAAACTCCAGTGGACCTCTCCTGGAAGCTCCTCTACCTGCCCTCCATGTCTGGTGTCCCTAGCTTGCACAGGATCCACTCTATACACTCCTGAACCTGCACCTGCCAAAATGACAGCTGACAGGTGAACATTTTAATAGGTGCAGGTTTGAGAGGTTCAAGACTGTATGGAAGAGTTCCTGTGTACCAAACTGGCAAGGGACCTTCCCTGGATGCTCCTCTGCATGCCCTCCAAATTTGGTGCCTCTAGCTTGCACAGTATCCATTCTATACACTCCTGAACCTGCACTTGCCAAAATGACTGAGGTTTAGGTGTATATAAAATGAATCCTGTGCAAGCTAGAGACATCACCATCACAGGAGACTTTCCCCAGATGCACCTCTACATGCCCTGCAAGAACTTGCTTTGAAGTTCTGTAAACACTTTGATTGAGTAGAGACAATCTGTCTGGGAATGTCTCCACTCATGAAGCTCCAGAACAGCTTGAGAGTTCGTGGAAAGTTTGTGCTGCATTTGTTGTTGTTGTTGTTCAGTCGCACAGTCGAGTCCGACTCTTCGCGACCCCATGGACCAGCACCCGCCAGGCCCTCCTGTCTTCCGTTGTCCTCTGAAGTTTGCACAATTTCATGTTCGTTGCATCGATGACACTGTCTAACCATCTCATCCTTTGCCGTCCCCGTCTTCTTTGACCTTCAATCTTTCCCAGCATCAGGGTCTTCTCCAGTGAGTGCTCCCTTCTCATTTGGTGGCCAAAGTATTTGAGCTTCAGTTTCATTATCTGGCCTTCCAGGGAACAGTCAGGGTTGATTTCTTTGAGGATTGACTGATTTGTTCTTCTTGCAGTCCAAGGGACTCTCAAGAGTCTTCTCCAGCACCATAGTTCAAAAGAATCTATTCTTCGGCGCTCGGCCTTCCTTATAGTCCAGCTCTCGCAGCCATACATGACTACTGGGAATACCATTGCTTTGACCATGCGGACTTTTGTTGGCAGGGTGATGTCTCTACTTTTTATCATGCTGTTTAGGTTCGCCATCGCTTTCCTCCCAAGGAGCAGGCGTCTTTTAATTTCATGGCTGCAGTCACAGTCTGCGGTGATCTGGGATCCCAGGAACGTGAAGTCTGTCACTACTTCCACGACTTCCCCTTCTATTTGCCAAGGAGTGATGGGGCCGGATGCCATGATCTTAGTTTTTTTGATGTTGAGCTTCAAGCCCACTTTTGCGCTCTCCTCTTTTACTCTGAGCAAGAGGCTCTTTAGATCCTTTTCACTTTCAGCCATTAGAGTGGTATCATCTGCATATCTGAGGTTGTTGATCTTTTCCCCAGCAATCTTAATTCCCGCTTGTGATTCATCCAGGCCAGCATTTCGCATGATGTACTCTGCATATATATTAAATAAGCAAGGTGACAGTATACATCCTTGTCGTACTCCTTTTCCTATGCTGAACCAATCAGTTGTTCCGTATCCGGTTCTAACTGTCGCTTCTTGGCCCTTATACAGGTTTCTCAAGAGACATGTGAGGTGGTCTGGTACTCCCATCTCTTTAAGGACCTGCCATAGTTTGTTGTGATCCACACAGTCAAAAGCTTTAGCATAGTCAATGAAGCAGAAGTAGATATTTTTCTGGTACTCTCTTGCTTTCTCCATAATCCAGCGAATGTTGGCAATTTGATCTCTAGTTCCTCTACCTCTTCGAAACCCAGCTTGTACTTCTGGTAGTTCTCTATCCACGTACTGTTGAAGCCTAGCTTGTAGGATCTTGAGCATGACCTTGCTAGCGTGTGATATGAGTGCAATTGTGCGATAGTTTGAACATTCCTTGGCGTTGCCCTTCTTTGGGATTGGAATGTATACTGATCTTTTCCAATCCTGTGGCCACTGTTGCGTTTTCCAAATTTGCTGGCAAATGGAGTGCAGCACTTTAACAGCATCATCTTCTAAGACTTTGAATAGCTCAGCTGGAATACCATCACCTCCACTAGCTTTGTTGTTAGCAATGCTTTCTAAGGCCCATTTAACTTCACATTCCAGGATGTCTGGCTCAAGGTCAGTGATTATACCGTCGTGTTTGTCAAGGACATTGAGGTCTTTCTTGTATAGTTCTTCTGTGTATTCTTGCCATCTTTTCCTAATCTCTTCTGCTTCTGTTAGGTCCCTACCGTTTTTGTCCTTTATCATGGCCAGCTTTGCATGGAACGCTCCCTTGATTTCTCCAATTTTCTTGAAGAGATCTCTAGTCCTTCCCATTCTATTGTTTTCTTCTATTACTTTGCACTGTTCATTCAGGAAGGCCTCCTTATCTCTCCTTGCTGTTCTCTGGAAATCTGCGTTCAGTTGGGTAAATCTTTCCTTTTCGCCTTTGCCTTTCGCTTTCCTTCTTTCCTCTGCTATTTGTAAAGCCTCATCAGAAAGCCATTTTGCTTTCTTGCATTTCTTTTTCTTTGGTATGGTGGTGATTGCTGCCTCCTGTACGATGTCACGAACCTCTGTCCATAGTTCTTCAGGCACTCTATCTATCAAATCCAGACCCTTGAATCTATTCTTCACCTCTACTGTATATTCATCAGGGATGTGATCTAGGTCAAACCTGAATGGCCTCATGGTTTTCCCGATTTTCTTCAGTTTAAGTCTGAATTTTGCAATGAGTAGCTCATGATCTGAACCACAGTCAGCTCCAGGTCTTGTTTTTACTGACTGGATAGAGCTTCTCCATCTTTGACTGCAAATTATATAGTCAATCTGATTTCGGTGTTGCCCATCTGGTGATGTCCATGTGTAGAGTCGCCTCTTAGGTTGTTGGAAAAGGGTGTTCGCTATGACCAGTGTGTTCTCTTGACAAAACTCTGTTAACCTTTGCCCTGCTTCATTTTGCTTTCCAAGGCCAAACTTGTCTGTTATTCCAGTTACCTTTTCACTTCCTACTTTAGCATTCCAGTCCCCTATGATGATGAGGACATCATTTTTTGGTGTTAGTTCTAGGAGGTGTTGTAGGTCTTCATAGAACCGGTCTACTTCAGCCTCTTCTGCATCAGTGGTTGGGGCATAGACTTGGATTACTGTGATGTTGAATGGTTTGCCTTGGAATCGGACAGAAATCATTCTGTCATTTTTGAGATTGTATCCCAGTACTGCCTTTTGCACTCTCTTGTTGACTATAAAGGCCACACCATTTTTTCTACGAGATTCCTGGCCACAGTAGTAGATATAATGGTCTTCTGAGTTAAATTCGCCCATTCCTGTCCACTTTAGTTCACTGATTCCTAGGATATCGATGTTCAGTCTTGCCATCTCATTTTTGACCACGTCAGGCTTACCTTGATTCATAGATCTTACATTCCAGGTTCCTATGTAGTATTGTTCTTTGCAGCATTGGACTTTCCTTTCACCATCAGACACATCCACAACTGAGGGTCCTTTCGGCTTTGGCCCAGCCGCTTCACTCTTTCTGGGGTTACTTGTACTTGCCCTCTGCTCTTCCTCAGTAGCATATTGGACACCTTCCGACCTGAGGGGCTCATCTTCCGGCGTCATATCTTTTAGCCTTTTGATACTGTCCATGGGGTTTTCTTGGCAAAAATACTGGAGTGGGTTGCCATTTCCTTCTCTGCATGACCTGCCACAAACTTGACTTCGCAAAGCATGAACCAGGCAAAATTCATGACAAACTTGAGTCTGTGAGCTGGTTCATGCTTATCCCTAGAAGTGACTATGGCCCAGCTGGAAGTGATGCAACACTGCTGTTGGTAGCATAGTGACTGACCTCCAACTCAGCCCAGGTGCAAAAGAAGAGTTCAGGAGGACAGACAAGGAAGCACAGCTGCCAATGCCAGAGGAAAAGAATGGACTAGAGACTTACTAAGGGCCACTAAGGCTATCCCGATCTCATCAGATCTCAGAAGCTAAGCAGAGTTGGCCTTGGTTAAAATTTGGATGTGAGACCACCGAGGAATACCAGTGTCACAGTGCAGAGGCAGGCAATGGCAAACCACCTCTGAACGCCTCTTGCCTTGAAAACCCCATGGGTTTGAATGTTCATCTGACCAAGGTAATGTCTTGTACTGTTGGGAGCTGTCCATGGTGCTGATCAAATTTATAGTAACCACACTGATAGAAATCTGCATCACCATAATGTCACAAGTGAAGACTAAATGAAAACTGTCCAAACTATGGCGGAACACGTGTTATATTTTTTTCACAGTTGTGTCCTGGTCCCAAATATAAAGTACTGCTTTTGAAATGACTGTTGCATCACTTTGATTTGTTCCTGTCAGATTGCCAGTTCTCTTATGTATTGCCAAAAAGAATTGCACATTTCATACCTTCAGGTTTTTCCCCAGTGATCACAATACTTTTATTGTGCTTTTGTGACTTTTAGAGGTTGCTTGAAATTTTCCCACTGATGGAAAAATGGATTTCAAAAAAGAACCTGTGAAACCATCATCCATCTAAAAAAATGACTTCATCATGGTTTTGAAGGACCAAGGGGAAAACATAAGAATAATTCATGTTAAGCATTTGATCTATCACTTCATGAAATCAGTTATGGTTCTTGTTTAATTCACTAGCTGTGGTTGCCTCTGTGCACAGAGCGACAACATCAGACACCAAGCAACTTGTGTTAGTAGCAAATGAGCCCTGCATACTAAATAACATTAATTATCAATTACTAAAGGAGCTGCGGTGGCCCAAGTGGTTAAGACGCTGAACTGCAGGCTGTGGAAGGTCAGTAGTTTAGCAGTTCGAGACCCAAGTTGCCGCATGACGGAGTGAGCTCCCTTTCTCTAGTTCCAGCTCCTGCCAACCTAGCAGTTCGAAAGCAAGAAATTGCAAGTAGATAAATAGGGGAAGGTAACAGCGTTCCATGTGCCTTGGTGTTTAGTCATGCCGGCCACATGACCATGAAAACATCTTTGGACAGCGCTGGCTCTTCGGCTTTGAAACGGAGATGAGCACCGCAACCCTAGAGTCAGACTCGACTGGCTTTCAAGCAAGGGAACCTTTACCTTTACCTAAAGCACAAGGTGTATGCTTCATTATATTTCATCAGCATTTTCACCCAATGGTTCATTATGTTTAGAGTGGACTTGCTCAGCAGAAACAAAGTAAGGTGTAACTTTGGGTGACCCAGTCAGAGTTAGGTCACCATTAATGGGTTCTAAGAAGTTGAATTGTCTGTTGCGAAAACATGAGGTTAAATCCAAAGTATCATGTGTGGAGCACAGCTTGTGTAATCAGAGTTTCCCTTAGGAACCCCCTGTAGTTCTGTTCCTGGGGGGGGGGTAAATGGGGCACCAGGAACAGCATGGGGGTGAAGTGGGAGTCTTCAGTGGGAGTGGAAAATTTGCTCCCCTCTTGCACCAACAAAAGTACAATTCTTCTAGCATAAAGTCCATTCTATCATCAGAAGAGTGCCTTTGGAGCCATTCATGGTGATTTGAATCCATTTATTTAGTTAGAGAGCCGGTTTGGTGTAGTGGTTAAGTGCGCAGACTCTAATCTGGGAGAACCGGGTTTGATTCCCCACTCCTCCACTTGCACCTGCTGGATGACCTTGGGCAAGCCGTAGTTCTGATAAGAGCTGTTCTTGAAAAAGAGCAGTTTCTGTCAAGAGCTCTCTCAGCCCCACCTACCTCACAGGGTGTCTGTTGTGGGGAGGGGAAGGGAAAGGAGTTTGTAAGCCACCTTTGGGTAGTGAAGGGCGGGGTATAAATCCAATCTCTTCTTATTCTTATTCTTCTAGTTAGTTATTGTTTTATTTTATTTATGCCTCACCATTCTCCCCAATGGGAACCTAAAGTGATTTACATCATTCTCCTCATCTCCATTTTATCTACACAACAGCCCTGTGATGCAGGTTAGGCTCAGAGAGTGTGAAAGGCCCAGGGTCACCAAGCGATTTTCCATGGCATGAGTGTGGATTTGAACCCGTGTCTCT
Source organism: Gekko japonicus (assembly GCF_001447785.1). Lineage (NCBI taxonomy): Eukaryota > Metazoa > Chordata > Lepidosauria > Squamata > Gekkonidae > Gekko > Gekko japonicus. Next base: position 547,003 of record NW_015173693.1, on the reverse strand, counting down.
CAGATACTAGTCTGACAGTTTTAACCACTATACCACACTGGTTTTGAAGATATAATCCACAGGTTGTGCAGATTTTTTTTTTAAAAAAAGGAAAATGGACAATATTATCTGATATGCTGAATATGCATGTTTACATTTCTGAGCACACACAGCAGAACAAGTGAAGGCGGTCATGTTAAGAGCTTAAAAGAGTGACATGAAAAGCATGTAAAAGATTAAATTTCCTGGGACTGAGTAAAAACGAAACCTGTCAGAGTGATATAACCTATGCAGCAGATTACAGGGAACTAGGAAAACTCAGAGAAAGACAGAGGTGCAAAAATATAAAAGACAGATAGCTGTAGGAGATGGAAACTAGAATGTGTCCGAGTCAGGAGGGCAGCAGCTAATGTCAGAAAATAAACTGTGGGAGCCTAAATAAGAAGAAAAGAATGATTTGAATGCAAGCAGGAACACAGAAATCCCATGAGGAAAACCCAGCGATGACAGCAGTGAAAACATTCCCGAAAGTGAACAGCTAGCAATTTGCAACGTTAATAGAAATAAACTGAGTGAGAAAACAAATTGTATGAATACAAGATGTGTCCAAAAAAGAAGCTGTTTAAAAAGAGATTTTAAAAAACAACAGTTTTATGTACCTCCCTAAAAGAGTAGAAATACGCAGATAAGATGGTGTTCATTTCCAGTGAAATCACTGGAATGTCAGAGCACAATGGCTTAGGAGTGAGGGGGGAAAGAGA
>NW_015173693.1:543969-546238 GCF_001447785.1 Gekko japonicus | reverse complement strand
GCTGTTTTATTTCTGTAATTTAATGGGTGGCTCAAGTGGTTAAGATGCTGAACTACTGACTAGAAGGTCGGTAGTTCAGCAGTTTGAGACCCGAGTGCCACATGACGGAGTGAGCTCCCGTCTCTGGTCCCAACTCCTACCAACCTAGCAGTTCGAAAGCAACAAATTGCAAGTAGATAAATAGGTACCACTTTGGTGGGAAGGTAACAGCGTTCTGTGCACCTCAGCATCTAGTCATGCTGGCCACATGACCACGGAAACATCTTCGGACAGCGCTGACTCTTCGGTTTGGGAATGGAGATGAGCACTGCATCCTTAGAGTGGGATTCAACTGGCTTTCAAGCAATGGAAACCTTTACCTTTACCTTTTTATTATGTATGTTGCTGTGGTTTAAAATGCAGGCTTCTAGGGTAAGAAGGGGGGGCTGTATGATTGGATGGTAGCTGTATCCTAGGGCCAGAGATGACTGGTTACTCAGAGCATTTGTGAGAGGAGAGGAGAGGTGGAGTGGAAGCTGTGAGCGAGAAATCTGTATGAGAGAAATCAGTGTTCTTTGTGGAGGTCATTAGCCTAAGTGGCAAGTGAAGAAAATAAGCCTTTGTGGCATTTATTAGCTTAAGAGACAGGTGAGGAAAATAAGCCTTTGCGCCTAGGTCTCTTGAAAGAACTTTAGAGAAGGAAGAACTGTGCGTATCTGAAACTACTACACTTATGAAATACACTCCAACTATTATGCTGTTTTACTTCTAAATAAACTCTATTTAAGGGAAACAACTGTTTTATTTAGAATAAGGTAAAGGTTCCCTTGCTCGAAAGCCAGTCGAATCAGACTCTAGGGTTGCGGTGCTCATCTCCGTTTCAAAGCCGAAGAGCCAGCGCTGTCCGAAGACATTTCCGTGGTCATGTGGCCGGCATGACTAAACACCAAGGCGCACGGAACCAAAAGTAGCAGGGACCAAAAAGCAGGGGTCAAGGACTACTACGAACCAGTTCAGTTCATGAGCTAACCGCCCAGTTCATATTGGTTTGTGGTTTAGTTCATGGTTCAGCCATAAACCACAAACCACAAAAATGTGGTTCTGCTGAACTACTGACCTTCCACAGCCTGCAGTTCAGCGTCTTAACCACTTGAGCCACTGCAGCTCCCAAATTTAGAATAAAGGATCTCCTTTAACCTCAGCGCCACCCACACACACTGACCATTCTGTCATTCTACCAAATACAACTAAGCCATCCCGTTCTTTGGTGTCAGCTAAGAAGCCTATGGTGAGAGCCTTTGATGGCAGCAAAAATAAACAGAAAACACTAAGGAAGGCAAGGAGGCAGCATAACACATGTCATCTCAGGACACAACAGAGAGGCACCTTTACAGGTGGCATATATATCCTAGGCCGATCTTGTCAGATCTCAGGAGCAAAGGAGGGGCAGCCTTAGCTAGTACTTGGAGGTTACTATGCAGGGTTTGAAGCTACGATGCAGAGGAAGGCAATGGCAAACCACTTCTGCACAACTATTGCCTTGAAAACCTTATGGTCCTTGAGCCAACATGAGTTGGTTGCAACCTGACGGCAGACAATTTTGCCCTGACCGGGATAGCCCAGGCTAGCCTGATTTCATTAGATCTTGTAAGCTAAGCAGGGTGAGCTCTGGTTAGTATTTGGATGGGTGACCACCAAGGAAGTCCAGGGTTGCTATGCAGAGGCAGGCAATAACCGACCACCTCTGAATGTCTCTTGCCTTGAAAACCATACAAGGTAGCTGTAAGTTGGCTAAGGGTGCATTCAGACAGACAGCTAATCCCACCATTATGCTGGCTCGCAGAGGCTGGAACATTCTGCTCCACTATCAAAAGTACCTTGCAGGAGTGGGAAACAGTCTGGATCCAACCCAATATATTTTCAAACATTTCTTTAAAAAGCAAGTCATGGCATTTATATGCTTCCACTGTGGATTGTCTAGACGGCGTCCACTGAATGAGGCGTATGTTCATAGGCATGATATTGCATCCTTGGTTTCCACTGTGGATTGTCTAGACGGCGTCCACTGAATGAGGCGTATGTTCATAGGCATGATATTGCATCCTTGGTTATTTGCGCATGTGCAGAATCAAGATTTTTTTAAAAAATGGCACCTCTTCGGGATGGTCTGACATTGCAACAGGCGTCATTTTTAATTGCGCACTGGAGCGATCAGACGGGGGAAAGTCTGCGAGTGGCCCGTCGGAACCGAAAACTCTAGATTTAAAGTAGTAAATGTGATCAGTGGGGG
>NW_015173693.1:540157-543913 GCF_001447785.1 Gekko japonicus | reverse complement strand
AAAATCTAGAGTTAAAGTAGGAAATATGAGCAGGGGGGGGGGGGGCAGAGGCTGGAACATTCTGCTCCACTATAACAGGAACATTAGCACTGTCAACTGGAGTTAATTGGGGGAATTAAGGTAAAGAATAATATATAAACATTATTTTAAAAGTAGATAAATCCTAAAAGCAAAGGGGGGAATAGGAATTAAATAGGGAAGTCATGCAGAGCAGACACCTTGTGAAAATCTGATTAATTATGGGGAAAACAGAGCAACCAAGAAACAACCGTGTTTACTGAGCAGAAATAAGAAAGGAAAATGTGTGGGGGGGATGCATTGTGGCCACGTTAACTGAGAGTGTAACGTAAGAATACGTATATCTTTATATGTGAAGTATTTTCTAATGGCAAATACATTACATATTTTGATATAGGCAGTTCGATACATATATATCAATGCTGTTCAGCCAAAACTTTTGGTGTGGGGGAAAGTTGTGATTACGTAACATGCTGCCACAGTGGAAAGACCACTCATCCCTTCCCTTCTCTCTTGAGAGAAAGGAGGGAGAGGGGTGGCTGCGGGCCACGCACCCAATCTCCGCTTCAAGATCAGGTGGGCAGAGGCGTCCAGCTCCCTGCACTTAAAAGGACTCCCTTTAAATGCAGAGAGCTGGCTTGAAAGGGCCCCACATGGCTTGAAAGGGCCCCATGCACCCGATCTCTGCTTGGAGATCGGGTAGGCAGGGGCCTCCAGCTCCCTGAACTTAAAAGGGCTCCATTTAAGTGCAGGGAGCTGGCTTGAAATGGGTGTGGCCAAATTGGAAGGCAGCCAGAATGTTGTTCCGGTGCGTTCCAGCCCAAAAATAGCCCTGCATTTTTTTAGTCTAGTGGCAAAGTGTGCATGCACACAAAAGCTTATACCTTGAATAAAAAATTATTGGTCTTAAAGGTGCCACTGGACTCAAACTTTGTTCTGCTGCTTCAGACCAACATGGCTACCCAGCTGATTCAATTCCATTTTGTCATTAGTAATGCAATTCTTAACAGAGTTAACCTTTTTTAAGGCCATTGACTCCAATGGACCCCTTCCCTTCTCTCTAGAAGGGCATATTGTTAAGGTTTCACTATAAATTTGTGTTTTTGTCTTTGCTGCATTTTTTATTTTATTTCAGAAAGAAAGAAAAATCAAGTTATGTCTACTAAATGAGAACAACAGTGTCAGTAGGAACTCTTAAAGATAAGTTTCAATTTGCTTAAAAGGGGCATTAATAAAATCCAAACCCCTCACTCCAAGAAGCTGCTATATTTGTCAACTGAATGAAGTCCTTCCTCTGTGCTATAAGGAATCATGGGACAAATCAGTTATATTCTCCTTGTTCTGAGCCAGCACAACTGTCATGCTGAGGAATGTTCTATCAAGGCCAGCTTCTCATTTTGACCAGCACCCACAGCTGGCTACTTTAGAATGAGCCAGATCATACATCTAATGTGGAAATACTGCATGGACAAGACATACAGAATACTAATTTATTCCGAATGCCAGAAAAAATATCAAAAATAATAGAAGACATGCTGTTTCTAAGCTATCCTAGCTGCAGTATCAGCCATGCAATTGAAAAATAACATTGTCAGAGAAAACATAATCAGAACATCTGTAAGGATACAAGTTTCAGCCATGGGCCAAATTTTAACGAGAAGACAAAGAGGCCAATAGAACTACCCTAAGCAGAATTATAGGCTGTGATCACACACACTAAATAATCCACTTTCCAACTGGATTTTGCCAGTTCACAGAGGCCCATTCTGCATCTAGCATTTGCTCCATTATTTTACCAAACCCACACAGAAACAGAAAAAGATACAGCCCAAAACCACATTCAAATACCCCAGGCCAATGATGTACTGACTGCAAAGTCACCCCTGAATGGCCGTAAAATGGCCATAAACCTATGCAGACAGTACTATAAAACTGAGAGATCAAAGAAAGTGAACCAGGCATGCAGTCTGGACAATGCCATAAAATCCAACAATCAACCAAAGTGAAAGTGGCATGCAATGCGGAGGGGAATTTCTGGTCCAATGTGGGTTTGGTAAAACAGCATAACAAACACTAGATGCAGATTGGGCCCGTGTGAGATGGCAAAATCTACTTGCAAATGGTCGCTGAAGTGGATTGAAATGGCATTATTTAGACTGTGTGAAAGTATCCTGTATTTCCTTCAAGAAAAAGAATGTGTACAGGATTACTGAGTACAGCTATGTTACTGTTCAGGCACATGAACACATATGAAGCTGCTTTATACTGAATCAGATCCTTGGTACATAATGTTGGATCAGGCCAAAGGCCCATCCAGTCCAACTCTCTGTGTCACACAATGGCCAGAAATACCAGGTGCTGCCACCACTTCCTGTGGCAGTGGTGCCATCTAAGACTGGGAGTTCAGTTCTAATGGAACCCTTGGCCTGGTAGTTGGTATACCTTCAGAATCTAGGGGAGTAATAGTGTCCAGATATTCACATATATTTATGGTATTAATTAAGGGAGGGTGTGCTGGTGGGCGGAGCTACCGGTGCATGGTGCACGCTTGAATCTGGAGCTCCCGTCTCCATCTCCCTTAATTCATTGAAAATCCAACATTTAGCGTCTCCATGCCGAAGAAAAACCTCAAAAAGGAAACCGGAACCTCTACTCCTGGACGAAAAGCTGAAATAAAGTCGGTACGTACCTTCTTTACAACCATAGACCCCGAAGAACTCCTACTCCCCAATCCCTCGGACCTTTCTAAAATGGTGCCCGACGCAATTCCAACTGATTCCACTGACCCTTTATCTCGCCAAGACTTGGCAAATTTAAAAACAGATTTAATTGACTCAATGACTAATATAGTATCTAAATTACTTCAACCACTTCAGAAGTCCATCCATGATATGGCAAAGGAGATATCTGAGGCAATGACACAGCGACCGAAATGGCGCTTGCAATGCAGGACGAAGTGCGATCCTTGCAAACCTCAGAAGCAAATATGCAAACCAGAATAGCTTCATTAGAGAACAAATGGCGCCAGTACAACCTGAAGTTTCGCAGTTTTGAGGAGGGATCGGTTTTTTTTGACTCAAGACTTGGCTGTATTTATTTCTAACTGGTTGGCAAAGGTTTTGCAGCTGGAAGACGGAGTAGCGCCCGCCATTGCAAAAGCCCAAAGGTTGGCCCACTAGCCTTGGCACGTAAGAACAAACCTCGGGACATTCTAGTACAATTTGTTTATCTACGTTCCAGAGATAAAGTGCTAAAAATAGCCCGACAGAAAGACTCTCTTACGTTTAATGACCAAAAAATCTTGGTATTAATGGATCTGGCTCCTGAAACCTTAGTAAAGCATCGCAAGTTAAAAAAGGTGACTGTAAAGCTACATGAAGAAAACATTAGATTTCGCAGGTCCCCAACGTCGGACATTATTGTTTACAAAAATGGCTTAATCCACCAAGCTACAGACGGAATAATGGGAAAAGCCCTCTTAGCAACACTGGGGAAAAAACTAACAGCAGCAGCAGAAGAAGATCTCTTGAAGGAATAACTATAAGTTGGCTATTGTTGACTGAACCTTGGTTGCCTTAAGAACATTTCTAATCCTAGCTCCTAAATTAATATTTGGGATCTTGTGTTTATATGCCTTTATAGCCTTAAGAATACATTAAGAGCTATGCGTATTAAGAGTGAAAGTTTTTCAAAAACTGTTTATTAGTATTTTATTTTATATATTGTAGTGATATAAAG
>NW_015173693.1:531706-538941 GCF_001447785.1 Gekko japonicus | reverse complement strand
TAAATAAATAAATAAATAAATAAATAAATAAATTATTATGCTTGATTAATTAAATAAATATTATTATTTTTATTAGCTTATAAAATTGGAACAGGTGAATATCTGAGTGCTACATTAATGTCTAGCAGAATAGTTAATAGAACTTTTATAATTGTTTTTGGGGTAAAGAATTACAGAACTCACTAATACTAATAAGTAAAAGGCTATAATAAAATAATAGGGACAAAACAGCTGTATGGAGACAAAAGTAAAGATTGTTACTTGATACAAAGGGTGCAAAAACAAGGGGGAGGGGGAGGGGTAGAGTTGGAAAAGTTTTTTATTTTTATTGATTACCTACCCACACCTTGTTTGGGAGAGTTATGTAAGTGATCCAACAGGAGTGCCTTAGTGCTGGCACTCCTTCTTTCTGACCCAGGTAGGGCCAGAAAGGCAAGACACTAACCCTAATTTAGGGGTTGCTTTTTAATATTTTTTTGGTATTTTTATTAAGTTAATAGGAAACTGAATGCAACAAATTCATCTAGCTACTTGGAATGCTCGTGGTTTAAATAATAAGATTAAAGTTACAAGGGCCTCAAACTACTGGGCAAAACAAAAAGTAAATATTTTATGTATACAAGAAACACATCTTAAAGACACAAAAATCCCAGTTTTAAAGTCAAAATGGTTTTCGCAGCAATATAGCGCAGCAGGATCCTCAAAAGTTAGGGGAACAGCAATTATAATCTCTAAAAATCTACCTTTTCAATATTAAAAAAGTGAAATTGACCCTAGAGGAAGGTATATCTTCGTACAAGGAGAAATCTATGGCCAACTGATTACCATTGGATGTCTATATGCCCCTAATACAGAACAATTAGAGTTTATTAGAAACACCTTGAAGAAATTGTTAGATTTTGGCGCAGGAAATTATTATAGGAGCGGACCTCAACTATATTGTGAACCCCAATCTAGATAAAACTCATTGTTTGATTGAAAATAAGAGAAAACATTGGCCTTTAACGGAACTCAATGATATATTTGAATTTTTTAATTTGACAGACATATGGAGGACTTTAAATCCAGGAGATCGTCAGTATACCTACTACTCACCTAGACACCAGGTTTATTCTCGTATTGATTATATATTGGTTAACAAGAGTATGACTTCAAAAGTAACAGATACTGAAGTGGGGCCAACTATTATTTCTGATCATTCATGGGTAAATTGTGTTTTAAACTTGCAAAATAACAAAGAAAGAGGGTTTAATTGGAAGTTAAATACTTTATTGTTACAAAATGAAAATATTAAAGAAGCGACAAAATATAAAATAGAAGAATACTTTAAATTCAATGCACAATGTGAAGCATCCCAATTATCCATATGGGAAGCTTTCAAGGCTACTATGAGAGGCCATTTGATTGCAGCAGCTTCGTCCTACAAAAAACAAAAACAAAAGGTAATTAAAGAAATAATGGCTAAAATGATTGAATTAGAAGATAAGCATAAAAAAATTAGTGGTAAAAAAACTTATAAAAAACTGCAACAAGAAAGAAAGAAATTAGAACTTTTAGAGACTTCACAAATTCAAAAAAATTGTTATATATGAAACAAAAATATATTGTTAAAAATCCAAAATCTATCAAATTATTAAAACATAGAGTGGCTCAAAAAGCATCAACGTCAGCAATTTATGCTATTAAAGATGGGAAAAACAATATACAAACTCTACCTAAAAATATAGTTTCAACTTTTGCTGACTTTTATATGAAACTATACACTTCAACCAATCCATTAGAAAAGGACATCAATGAATATTTATCATCTACTCAGTTTGACATTAATTTATCACAAGACCATAAGATTTTACGAGACCAACCAATTTCCTTACAAGAACTAAATGATGTTTTAAAAACTATGAAAAACAACAAAGCCCCAGGGCGAGATGGTTACCCTATAGAATTTTATAAATTATACAAAAATCAATTGCAACAGCCTTTATTAAAAATACTTAATCATGTTTTATCTACAGGTACCATCCCCTCTTCATGGACTGAGGCCAGAGTAGTAGTAATACCGAAACCCGACAAAGATCCAATGAGTCCTGCCTCTTATAGACCGATTTCATTATTAAATTCTGACTTTAAAATATTTTCATCAATATTGGCAGCGAGACTAATTTCTATTATATTAAACTATATTCATAAAGATCGGGCAGGGTTTATGCCTGGTAGAACAATTACTGATAACATTCGTAAAACGCTGAACATCATTGAAGTTAGTAAACAACAAAATGGAAAATTTGCTATTCTTTCAGTTGACGCCGAGAAAGCGTTCGACAGAGTAGAGCCAAACTTTCTTATAACTGTCTTAAAGCACATGAATTTCGGTCCTAACTTTATGCAATCTATACAGGCAATTTACGATCAACCAAAATCAATTCTTTCAATCAATCAAGTTAATTCTAAAGATCTATGTTTACAAAGAGGCACCCGGCAAGGGTGTCCTCTCTCACCTCTTTTATTTGCTTTATCATTAGAACCACTAGCTTGTGCTATGAGGAAAAATCCAGCCATTCAAAGTATCACAACATCAGATATGAAGCGGTAAGGGAGCGGTGGCGCAAGCAATAACAACGCTTGCAGGTAACATCATAGCGAACAGCCCTATGGCTGTTCGAGACCCATCGCGGCCAGGGTGAGCACCCGGCCCTAGTCCTAGCTCCCGCCCACCCAGCAGTTCGAAAGTTAAATAAATACAAGTAGATAAATGGGTACCTACCCTTAGTAGGGTAGGGGGCACCCTCCTCCTTGTGGGGACGTGGTGGAGATCGGCGGCGGTACCAGCAATGGCGGCGGCAACGGCGGCTGCGGCAACGGTGGTGTGGCGGTGCGATGCGGCGATCCCTGGTGGCCGATGGAGACAACTGCACCCAGTACCCGGCGCCCGTCGACGGAGGAGGCGGAGTGACAGAGAAGCACACGGCAGCATGAGAGGCGCAGGCGCAGCGGAGTCGGACATGGACAGAGCTGGGCCGGGCCGCCGCAGGCCATGCGCCAGGAAAAGATCAACGCCAGGGAAGGACTAACCTCGAATGCACGCCGACCCAGTGGACCGCGGAGGAGAGCCAAGAACAACGAACCCACCCGGGTGCTGGTAGGCATCCCCACCCCTCGACAAAAATAAATAAATATGTGGCCATAGAATTAGGACCTATCTACGCTTGTAGCACAACTGTAAACCGCTCTGAGACCTTCGGGTCTGAGCGGTATAGAAGCTGAATGAAATAAAAAATAAATAAATAAATGAAATAAATTGTAAATTATGTCTTTTTGCGGACGATGTAGTTTTTTATATGCAAAATCCAAAGATTGCACTTAAACCGTTAATACAACAAATACAATTATATGGGAAGGTTTCTGGCTTCTCAATCAACTATTCGAAATCAACATTATATCCAATAAATTTAACACCTCCAGAAATTTGTTCAATTGTTAACCAGTATTCTTTCAAAATTGTTACTAAATATTGGAAACACCTTGGTATAAATATCCCGTTGGACCTAAACAACCTTTTTCAATGTAATTTTAACCCTTTGTCTGATACATTAAACAAGCTTATAAGAGACTGGGAACAATTAACTCTCTCATTACTAGAAAAAATTGATCTAATAAAAACTATGATTCTACCGAAATGTTTATTTTTATTCCAAAATCTGCCAATAGAAATCCCAATCAAAGAATTTAAATTATGGGATACAAAAATATCTAATTTTTTATGGAATAACAAAAGAGCACGCTTAAACATGACACTGCTAACTAAACCCAAATTGAAAGGAGGTCTAGCGTTGCCCTCTCTTTTGAAATATTATGAGGCAGCCCAACTTAAAGTGGTATTATTCTACGCCAATTCTAAATGTGAAAAAACGTGGGCAGTTTTGGAAAGCCAAAGTCTACAATCAGAAATTATAGCTGAATCCATTTGGAATAATCCTAGAAACAGGAGATGGAAAATAACTAAAAATAGATTTTTGACTTCTACTTTAAAAATATGGGACAAATATAGGACAATACTTACACCTGGAGTATCTATTCAAGCAGCCTTTTTGGGACAGGTATGGTTCCCGCCAGGTAGAGAATAATCAGAATACAAAGAATTAAGAAAAAATAATATATATAGGATTAAAGATATTATAGATAAAGGGAAATTTTTAACTAAAGAACAGTTTTACAATAAATTTAAAATTAAACTGAGTTGGCTACAATATTACCAGTTACAACATATGTTAAATCAATTACTTAATTCAACCGATCTTCAAAGACCACCAACTGTCTTTGAAAAATTGATAACCAAATCTAGCATAAATACAAAAAGTGCTATAACAATTATTTACAAAGCATTAAATGATAAATTATGGCAAACCAAGTTAACGTTACAAAAAAACTGGGATAGAGACTTGAAGAAAACAATTGATGACAAAACATGGAATGGTATCTGGACATCTTACCACATGACATCTAACAACTTAACAATAAGAACCCAAGCATTTAAAATATACTCTCTGTGGTATTTAACACCAACTCGTTTATTTTATTGTAAACACAAAACCACCCCTTTGTGTTGGATCCGTCTTACACTGTTGGTGGGAATGTCAACATGTTAAACAATTTTGGGTTACAATCCAAAAAGAAATATGTAAAATTACTGGTTGCAATATGCCTTTCACTCCAGAGGTTTTTCTTTTGAGAAGCTGGCCTGACTCATCAATCTCTAAAGAGAGTAAAGAACTTATATTTATCTTATTATCAGCAGCTAAAACCCTTTTAGCACAGGTATGGAACCAACCTAAAATACCAACAATTAAAACTTGGATAGAAAAATGCTGGGATTATATCATAGCAGATAAAATCACGGAACAAGTGTTAGCAGTATACAAACCTTCTCCAGATAACAATTTTTTAAGAAGATGGTTTTCATTTTTTGATTATATTACTAATAATTCTCACTCCTTATTTAAACTGCCTGATAAATATAGAGATTTTGCATTGTACTAAGGTCCGGAATGAAAATATATACGGGTATAGAACAGATATTTCTTAAGAAATTGGTAGTTGTTAAATTGTTGTAAATTGGCTTAAAGTTTCCTATTTTGTTATATGTTTATGTTAGTTGTATGGTTATTATGGTTAAATGTTTGTTATTGATGTTAAAAATGTTTAAACTAATAAAAATTATTTGGGAAAAAATTAAGGGAGGGTTACTAGGAGCCAATGACAGAGGAGAAAATGAAGTAACTGATTATTCAATATTAGCTTTCCCACAAACAATATTTCTCAAGTTAGGATGCAATACTTCAAATCTGGTTAACATATGTAATTGGTCCAAAGTTGGTAATCTACTAAAAGAATGTAAAAGGTCGGAATCAATACAGTCACGAATATCAGCTGAGTTGCTCAGATTGTTAAACCACGTTAGCACTGGAGGGTCTTTGCACTTCTTGCGGGGTGATGGTGCCGTTAAATCTATAAATGGAGGAATGTCACAATTCGGTTCCGCACACAAAGGAGCATGAGGTAGATGGAGCTTTTCAGTAGAGTCATTATGTTTCACAGGTCTAGGTTGAGAAGGCATTTGCTTACCTGCAGACTCTCTGGTGTTCTTTAGAAGAAGTGGTTTTACCTCAGAGGTAATAAAATGTCATTTAACAGTAATATTAGAGTTTCCCATATAATCTCTTTTCTCCAGCAGAGAATGCGGAACAGACCTTGAAAATAATGTCAACAAAAACTTCTGAGTATAAAATGTCATAGAAACCCTTCTGATCTTCTTTACATCAATCTTGATGGCCGGTACCCCCAACAGAAAGGATAAGTGGCACTTGACCTGCCACTTAGAAGACCAAAAAATGTTTTCCCCTCTATATGAAGAGATTTCAAGGAAAACAGTAAAAGGGTCATATTTAACAGAATCTAGGTCATCACTCAGATAATCCGTATTATTGGAGGGCTCCTCCTCGGGTGAACAGATTTTATTTGTATTTATCTCAGATTTAGCACACTTGGTATTACCGGTGCTGGAACTGCAATTCTTTGTAATAAGACTGGGAGTGGCTCTCCAGGGACTCAGGCAAAGGTCTTTCACATTACCTACTTTCAGACCCTTTAAACTGCAGATGTTGGGGATTGAACCTGGAACCTACTGTATGCCAAGCAGATGCTCAGCTGCTGAGCTGCACCCTCTCCTACAGAAATATGTAATTTAGAAATATGTCATTTCCACTCAGCTAAGGGTAAGTTAGGGGAAGAAGATGAGGATAGGAAACTAAAATTATCTTATGGATGAGCACATAGGACCCTGTGGGAGCAGGTGTCCTCTAAACCACGGATCTGGATTAAAATTATCTTTCACCGCATTATTGTATAGTTAAATCTTTTCTGTAGTGCTTGCCTTTGAATCAAGGACACAGTCCAACCCAATTTAAACATTATGCAGTTCACTGTGTAAGTCCCATTCATTTTACCAAGAAGGATTTAAGCGTACATTTACTTCTTCCTCCAAAATCAATGGGACTTTGACAAGTTTAACATTCCCAGGATTGCCTCTTATTTTTTTTTCTTTAAATGAGAGGGATTTTGAAGCATTGTCATAAAATGCCTATAGTAAATGTTTATTGAATCACATAGGTGAATTTTTGGCATTACCAGTAACATATACATTGGTACTTAGGAGTCTATGAACATTGTTCACTTCTGTTAGCTAGGTACTTTGCCTCCCCCCTCCCCTTCCTAATATTTACTTTTCTTGCTAGGAACATCTATACTTGTCCACTCAAACTCTCCTTTTGCTGAAATGGCCTGAATATAATAATAGGAAAGATATTCAGTGTTAAAAAGAAATGTTCGTATGAGTGGCTCTATTTGTCAAAGTAAGTCTTGCGTGAACTTAATTTGAACTGTGTGTCTGTATGGCTCTTAGTATTTTATGACAAAGGAAGTAATTGCTCTCAGGATATTGGGTTTGCCATTGAAGTAATACCACAGGACTATTGACAAAAGTCTCGGCTAACGGCAGAGTTGAGATTAGGTGCCCAGGGTTATTGTCTCACTAGAGTCCCCAAGCTGTGTGAAATGTCAGTTAATTGAAAACGGTAATTATCCTACATAACAACATAAACTGTTTCATTCTAGGAAATGTTCTGCTCTTAAATAAATAGCCATTGATCCAGAGCCTTTTTATGATTCGTCTCCATCCT